>NC_051180.1:202429776-202456064 GCF_013339695.2 Rhipicephalus sanguineus
GGACGAACATAACGAAGGTCCTAACGTGCAAATACTCACACGCATGTCATGTGCATGCAGCATGATTACATGACATGGTCTCAGGCGATAGCGGCCGTTTAAATGAGTGGATATATACGAAAACTGGTATGAGGAGACATTTCTGTATGACGAAGATAACTGACGTGGTAACATGAAAATCATGACATGCATGTCATGTACGACATGATTTACATGCCCCGCTCTGGCGCCATCGCGGCCGTTTCGCTAGATTGATATACACCAATATTGGTATTGCGCGATGTGACTGTATGAAGAATATGAAAACAGGTGGCAACATGAGAACCATGAGATGCATGTCATGTGTGTCATGGTTTATATGCCACGCTCATGGTACATTCGCGGCCGTTTCGCTAGCTCCACATACACCAAAAGTGGTATTGCGCGACGCAATACGACGAACGTGAGAGGTGGTAACATGAAAATCATGACACGTACGACATGATTTACATGCCACGCTCATGGCGCACTAGTAGCTGTTTCGCTAGATTGATACACCAAAAACTGGTATTGCACGATGTGACGTGTGAAGCACATGAAGAACAGATGGTAACATGAAAACCATGACATGCATGTCATGTATGTGATGATTTACATGCCACACTCATGGGCATTCGCGGCCGTTTCGCTGGCTGATATACGCCAAAATTTGTATTGTGCGACCCGACTGTATGACGAACATAAGTGACAGGTGGTAACATGAAAACTATGCCATGCATGTCATGTATGGCATGATTTACATGCCACGCTCCTGGTGCACTCGCGGGTTTTTCGTTCGCTTATTGTACACCGAATTCGTATTGCGCGATGCGATTGTATGACGAGCATAAGTGACGGTGGAGCATGAAAAACATGATATGCATGTCATGTATGTATGGCATGTCATTTATGCATGGCATTATGCATGGCATGTCATGTATATATGTCCTGTAATTTATGTCATGACCAGACAGTCATATTCGCGAATCCTCTTACCCTTCCATTCCAATTTTGGTATTCACCAGGGTAAGGAGGCGATCACAAGAGCATCCAGACGTAGTCGGCTAGATAGATAGATAGATAGATAGAGAGATAGATAGATAGATAGATAGATAGATAGATAGATAGATAGATAGATAGACACGATAGATAGATAGATAGATAGATAGATATATAGATAGATAGATAGATAGATAGATAGATAGATAGATAGATAGATAGATAGATAGATAGATAGATAGATAGATAGATAGATAGATAGATAGATAGATAGATAGATGGATGGATGGATGGATGGATGGATGGATAGATAGATAGATAGATAGATAGATAGATAGATAGATAGATAGATAGATAGATAGATAGATAGATAGATAGATAGATAGATAGATAGATAGATAGATAGATAGATAGATAGATAGATAAGAGTAACACAAAAGCATTCTGACAATGTCTCCTTGATCAAGGAAGGACGTCGCCGCGACAACGGCATAGTTCGCGGCTGCTGCTACTGGCTCTTCGAGTGCCTCAAGCGACGGCGTCAACTTGACTGCTTGGCTTCCTCCAAGTCCGGGTTCTCACCCGCAGCCGTCCTTTGCGAGGACGCCTACCCTCGCTTCACTCGAAAAATTCACGGACATCATGCGGGAAACATCGCTGGTTAGGCTGGACCAGTTTGCGCGGTCACTTCCGGTTCACTGCGTGCCGCATTACCATAGCCGGCTGCATGTGAACTACCAGCGATCCATGGCTTCATAACAACGCTGTCCTGTGGATCAAAACAGTCGACACTCTCGGCACCATCGAAAATAGCTAGTGGCCATTGACCACCTTCGCGATGGCGCCAATGCATGACATCACTAAGAAGTCATTAGGCAACGATTTTGGCCTCGCCCGACTCTCTTTCATCCGCTTTCACATGCGTGCGACACTTTCTCAGCTGTGGACGGGATTGCGAGATACAACTCCCTGACACTCCAGATTTTTCGTGCGCCCCTGGGAGACACAGGCCGCCAGGTGGACTCCGCGTCGGGACCCATCGCACGACCTCCCTTGCCTGAAACCAAGACCGCCTCCAAACCACAGAAGTCGATGACGCGGGCCCAAGCTCATCGTCACTTGGGCACGTATAGAGACGATCTGCAAGAGTGCTTCACAGCACCAGCACACGCGGGACGAGCTCATGAGGGGTATCATGTGCTCTCAGGCTCATCGGAGCTATACGTATACGAGAAGTTCAGCGCAGTTATTGGCCGAATGCGCAGGTGGTCTCCTTGCACTAGTGAGAGCCAAACGGCTGAGACAAGAGGCCTGCCAGTAGAGCTCATGTTTGCGGATGGCTCGACTGATGGCTTCCACAACCACGCCTTCACATCCAGGACTCCGCATTCGGCGGTTCCAGTATCTCGCAGACGGGCACCGCAAGGCGTTTGCAAGACGTTCCCATCCCGTTCAACGATGTCTTGCTGATGGAGGCCAGCAAGACCAAAGACGATAGGTAGAAGAGAAGAAACATCAAGTAACATACCAGAAAGCAACACGCACTAATGAAAGTTCGTATATAGTGTTGACACAACTAGGCGGACTCATACCATGAATTTAGTGTAACTCACGCCTCAAAATGCACGCTCTAAGTAAAATGTTTTCTACAAGCTTTGCTACATGGTGCGCATACATATTCGGTCCTCCTGGCTCATATCGTCGCCGAAGTGTCGGTTTATAGCTCGTACCATATCGGCAGCGTGGCGCATTTGCAGAACAAAAAAAGAAAAAAAAGGGATAACAAGAAGTGCTGTCGTCGTTCGCGGCTTTTGCCGGAATCAATACAATTGCACAGCGAACAGCGCTACTAAATCATTTTTTGCAGAGGTGCGATTGTGTAAACCTACCCAAGCCACATAATGGCGAACTTTTTGCATTAGTTGAAATTTCCGAAAGAGGAACTGCTATGACAGATAAATAACTACTAAATAACTAGCAGCATTCAGAGCAAGAACACTTGCGTCTGCTAGCGCAAATGATAAGTGCACAGGCAGTTACAGTTAGGCTACACTTTAGCGATAAACATAAGCAGCGCGGGAAAAACAGCCGAATTGAGTTACAACAACAGCAAAATGAAACAAATCCCGACATCGCGTATCTGCTTCTCATCCAGCCCGGAAAAGACAAAATAAGCAGAGAGACAGAAAATAGAAGTGCGCATGCGTGAGTTTCACTGCATGCGTCAGACCATCCCGCCCTCGTAGCGGCTACTCTTCTTTGCTCGCGTGGACTTTTTTTTTCCACTGCGACCTCCTAAGCTCCGCCCATAATCCTGGTAGCGAATGAACGATTTCCTCAGGAGGCGGAAAAAGAACAAAACTGGGTAAAGGAAGTGAATAAAAGATTCGAAGAAGAGGGGAGCTGACGGGCAAGGTCTGGCATCGATTTTTTACTCCCCTTCCACTCGTCTTCTTTGATGCAGAATGAAGGAAAGGGCCCAGCTTGGAGCGAATGGAAATATCGCCCTGGCCAAAATGAGGAGCGCAGCGCAAACAGGCGCGAGGAGGGAAACGCCGGCTGAAAAAACAAAACGAAAAAAAAAGCTTCCCCAGACGCGCTCAGCCCCGCCATCCCTTCTCTGAGAGGAAAAAAAAAGATGGTGGGTGCGCGCTGCGGCAAATGCTGCTACTGCGTTTAGCGAAGGGAGGCTGCGCCGGCAAGAAGCAACAGCCGCACGGCGGGAGAAAGTTGCACCGGGATGAGCGGGGAGGGATCTTTTTCTGTGAGAATGAAGGAGCGGAAGCGCTCTTTCTTTCACCTTCCACCGCACATGGCCGGCGCAGCCATTTTTGTTGTAGCCGGCCGTCGCACCGACATAGAACAGAGACGTTAGAACCCCTGGGTTACGACTGTGTCTTTCGCGAATGCAATTTGCGGGGCGAGGCAGGGAAGGTCAAGCGTTCAGCCATCGTGATTAACAGCGCCAGGCTTGGAATTCATCGGCCGCACTTGCAGTGTCCCTCTCTACTCTGCTTTACGCTCATCGATGTGGACGGCGAGTTGGGGGTAAAATGCGTCTACAGCAGAAATGTCTACAGGCAGCAGCCGTGGCGAGTGTCAGGCGCCATTTTAGGCATCTGTGATGTCTTCACGATTCCTTCGGCAAAACTCGATGCGCCGATGTCACACGGTTCCTGGACCACCTGAATTGCATCCATTTACCAATGTAATGAAAGCGGCCGTGTTTATGTGCATGTTATCATGAAAAGAAATGCCCCGAAGGTTCATCGCAAGCCCATGCGCACGGGCAATTATTATCTTCTGTACCTCGCCTCGCCACCGACGGTTTTCCGTCTTTGCTCCTGTGCTACAAGTTGATTTCTGTGAAGACTGTGGTAGTAACGCAGTCAATTTACTCCCTGTAGCCTCAGGACATGCAGTCTACTACAGAGGGACTATAATTAGCGAGGACACGTTGCAAGGCTAGTTGGTTGGGATTCATTACACGGGACCGAGAGAGAAGAAACAGCGCTATGCAACTTTCGACTAAAAGCTTTATTTTTAGATCACGCGCGCTATTTGTACAAATGCAGTGGACCGATAACGTAGCCAAGTAAACAACAAAAATAGCGCACAGGACTCGCACCTGTCATCACTGCAATGAGAACGTGTCGACATTTTCAAAGCGAGAAACCTAGAAGGCTTTTTTTCTTTATATGTCAAGGCCAATGTTCACGGATTCGTATTTAATTATTTTTATTTTATGCTCGTCTATGATTTCACGGCTCATTGTGCCTTATTTATGATCTGCGTGTTTTCAAAAAGTGTGCAAAACAGGAGCGGCAGGCCACTTGGCCATCCACTGCATGAAGCCCCAGTTCACGCAATGCAAGAAGCCCGGCGCAAACGACACGGTTGATTATCGAAGCACCGCAAGGTTGAGAGATGCGTGCGTCACCAATTGAATTCACAAAGAAAGAAACTGACTTTCTTAATGAAACGCGGACAGTGACCGACGGCAATGATATAATATCTTCAGCCCTCATCGTCCTCCAGATTGTCATGTTATTTAAAATCTATTGTCAATGATCTGTAACTGAAGATGGGCACGTGTTTGCAAGTCCTTGCTGTTTTCACGTTTTACTCCCTGCAAGTGCGCAGTGGCTCGCTCGCCTATTTATTGGTGTGATGCCATCAGAAATAAATCAAATGTTGGAAAACAGCGTTGTGTCCGTGTCGTTCTTCTGTCCTCTGCCACAGTGCGTGAAAATAGTAAATCGATTACCAATAGGCCTGTGCTCTCTCAAAAACCAAATTGAGGAAGCTTGCACTAAGCCGCGCGAGCCTTGAAACAGCGAAACCGGGACGATTCTGAAGACTAATCTGGTTCTTTCTATGGTTGCTTCGAGGCTTTAGCTAGGTGATATTCTAGGTTGGCTCTCAGCGCAGATAGGTTCGAGTTAAATAAGAGACAGTCAGGCATGGTACCACAAATGTCCAAACTGCAGAGACCTCGTGTTTTCGCGCTGAAACCAAGCGTCAGCACATCTCATAGATTTACGGGCACGTCATCGTTGGCGTACGCCTTCCATCGCTTCGGGGTCTCTCTCGTTGTACCTACTCGGTGTCTTCGGCGCGCCGCCGTCGCTTCGCAGCCATTTGTCTGAGCGAACTGTCGTTGCCTTCTTCATTTTTAGTGGACCAGCGGTGAGTAGTGGGATTTACCCAATTTCTGGAGCACATACCCGTTTATGATGATGACAGTTTTTGGTTCGCCGGACAAGGAACGATTTGCTAAACAGTGTCGCTGTGAAAAGTGGGACGCCCTCTGACAATTGATCTCAAGATGGCCTGACACAGGTTTTTAGACTTTTTCCTTAACACCGGTTTATGCACCGGCCGGTTTGCCCTGTGTAGACGCGCTCACACGACGAAGGCACGGAAGATACAACCGCGTTGCTACAATTCACATGTTTCTCACGGTGCTTTATAACACGTGCGGGCTTCTATCCAAATTAACCTATTTGCAGAGTTCTTGCAATTGCTGTGTACGACAGACATAGCTGGTATGCGGCGCGTCACAGTCTCTCTGCGAAGCTGCCTGATTTGCTCATCTAGCAAATAATGGCCGATAGTAAATCAATAGCGTCGTTTGCATCATATACACTTGTTGCTGTCGTCACTCTGTGAGAAATAGGCAAAAAGCTGAAGTAGGCAAAAGATTCTTTTTAGGTTTTATTATGACAGGCGTACGCATAAGGCTTCATCTATGGGGCTCGCCAAGTCATCTTGACTTAGTCCGACCAGTGCCGTCACTTTTCGATGTGTTGGTTCTTAACTATACAATGGCGGCTGAGTAGCCCGGATGTTGGATTCAAAGAATGGTTTACTTCCCACTTTTTACCTCTGGAAAGCCGGGGACCAGCGATGGGCCGGTGGCGCCCGATTGCTTCATTTTCGCCTCCGCTCGCTTTCGCTCGTCATGTGCCGGTGGTCGGTCACGGCGGTGTCACTTTGCTCCTCTCAACACCGCGCGTACGTTATTCGGGCGACATTTTGAGCGCCTTCTCGAGGTCTTTGTGCGTCGCTTGTTTCGATTACTTCTGAGTGTCATAAGTGACCTCAAGCCTTACGAAACTCCTACTGTTGAAACTGACGTCAGCCAGTCTCTCTGAGACATTTTACCTTCTTTCATATATAGATCTGCTTTGCTAAATCACTAAACAGTTAATCATTATGCATCCCTTTGAAAGATTTGTTTCAGGCCAAATAAACTCGCATGTTCTCGCTCGCAGATCAATGTGGCATCTGCTGCTTAAGAGTGAGCGAGCCGATTGGCCATCGGATCGCTATAACAAGGCCGCGGTGAAGTGCGCCTCGTGAAACATAGATCGAAGTTTCGGGGTGGAAACACATATTTTCTTTTTTTCTTTTTTTGAAGAGCTCGCGCCAAACCGCTAACACGTTTTATATTTAAAGTTTAAATAGATGAATTCACTCACTCATAGATTAGGATTCAACGGTACTCGTACGGCCAAGTTCACGCGAGGCGGCATCGGGCGTACTTACACCCTGTTTAGTGCACTAGCGTAGCGCAGCACTATACTTTCATCACAGGCCTCAGCCGACAGCAATGGCTGGCGCAGACAGTCGTTCCCGCCTGCAGTCTCCATACGCGAACTGAACGCCTTGGTAAACATCGCCTGTTCATTATGTCACAGCGCGACAAGAACGAGGCACACATACGACAGGACTCAGAGCTTTTGAATTTTTTTATTCAAGAAACGTGTCGATATATACGGAGGGCCAAACCTGCGCGCCTGCGCACAGTTAACCGCGGCATACGTGCTTGCAAAAAATGACAAACCTAAAAGATTAGAAATGGTTCCCACGTAACAGTCCTTTTTCCTGCTCATCCGAAGTCCAGAAGTGCTTTGTCACTGTCATGGAGGGTGATAGACGGCTGGCTGACGCACTTGTTTTTATTTATTTTATTTATTTACAGTATACTGCGGTCACGATGACCATGCAGGTGGGAAACTATACACTTGTAGATTTCCAAGCACAAATGGAGCCGTAAGGCACACAAGCTCACAGAAAATGGAAACAAAGCAAACCTGTCGGCACATCTAGAAGTATTACAAGAAACCAACAGAGCCTGTCAAGATAACAAAATAACACAGTTCATAAGAGAGTGACGCATACTATAAGATAAAGAAAGAAAAAAAGAAAGAAAAAAGCAACCCCACCTCTCCCTTCAAAAATTTTTACTCCCGTAATCGAGTGCAAGACATATAGCAAGAGGCAATCGTAGAACAAAAAAAAAAGTTAACAAAAAGAACTCTTCCCGAAATACGTCGGATGCATAAAATGCAGTATTTGCAAATTATGAAGCAACACTGCATCAATAAAACAGGTAGTGTAGAAAAAAACGAAATGCAAAAGTAAAAGCGAAACGAAAAAAGAAAAGTCACGTGAACATTCAGTGGTTTACTGCGTTTCTAAATTAGTAAGTAGCGCACTTTCAAATGCACTTGTAGATTCTAAAGAAACAATATTTTCGGGCAATGAATTCCAATCAGAAATGGTTCGTGGAAAAAAAGAGTACTTTAAAAGGTTAGTGCGCGTTTGATAAGAAACTAGATTATGTGCATGTCGATTTCTCGACGTGCGTGACAAAAATGGCTGAATATATGCACGCGCATTCACATTCAGTCTGTTGTGATAAAGCAAGAATAAAAATATAAGTCTTGATATTTTCCTGCGCTGCTCTAAGGTTGGAATCTTATTTCCCAGCATTAGAGATGCCGGTGAATCTGTTCTTTTATATTTGTTAAATATGAAGCGTACTGCCCGCCTCGGTACCATCTCGAGCCTATGCTTATCTTTTTTGTAGTGGGGATCCCAAACTACGCTCGCGTATTCAACTTTAGGCAAAACATAAGTTTTGTAGGCGAGAAGCTTTGCACCGGGGGGCGCGTTTTTCTGTTTGTGCCTAAGTAAGCCAAGTTTGCAAGTAGCTGCTGTACAGATGTTTTCGATGTGGGAGGACCATGTGAGTTTGTTCGAGATTGCCAATCCCACATATTTGTACTCTGTGGCTTCAGCGACGGTGTCATTACTAATTTTATACGTGTATAGGAGAGTTGTCTTTTATTGCTTACGCGTAGCAGCGCAGTTTTCTCGGAATTCAGGGACATTGACCATTTTGTGCACCATTCGTGGATTTTCGCTAAACTAGAGTTTAAAGAAATTTGGTCGTTTTGGCATGTTACCTATTTGAAAATCAAACAATCATCGGCAAGCAGCCTAATTTGGACATCAGGCACACAGCAGCGGTAATATCGTTCACATACATGAGAAAAAGAATTGGTCCCAAGACGCTTCTTTGAGGCACACCAGACAAGCGCGTGGATGAGTACCCATCGACATCAACAAACTGAGTTCGGTTGGGCAAGTACTGTTTTATCCACTTTATAATAAAAGATGGTAGGTCAAAACTGTGAAGTTTGTTTAGAAGTTTGCTGTTGGACACACGGTCAAAAGCTTTGCTAAAATCCAAAAAGATTAAATCAATCTAACCGGCCAAATCGAGGACTATAGCGACCTCGTGAATAGTGGTAGTAAGCTGTGTAACTGTTGAAAGGTTTTTACGAAATCCATGTTGGTGATCAGAGAGCAGTTTATTATGTTCAAGAAATTCGGTTATGAAATGTACGAGTATATGTTCAAGTATTTTGCAGCAGGATGAGGTCAGGGATATCGGGCGGTAGTTTTCTTTTTTTAAGCGGTCTCCTTTTTTGTGAACTGCCACTACCCGGGCGACACGCCAATCATCTGCAATGATAGCTAGCTTTAAACAGGAACGAAAAATCGCAGTGAGAATGTATGACACAGGCTCGGCATACCGGCGCAAAATACATTGGGAATGTTGTCTGGGCCGCCTGAAAACCTTTCTTTGAGGTTCAGTAAGAGAGAAAATACACCTTCTACAGATATAACGTTATCATCAAAATCTGATGGCCCAAATGACTGGACGCCGCTTTCGGCTGGAGAGAATACAAAATGGAAGTATACATTCACCACGTCAGCTATGCCACTAGGTTCCGTTATAAGCGCATCCGCGTCTTTTATTTTGTCTATTTGTTTAGATTTTGAGCTGAGAAAACGCCAGAACGTTTGAGGATTAGTTTTAATAAAACTAGGCAAAGTAATCTCAAAATATTTGTTTTTTGCGGAAGACAGCGCACGGTGTAATTCTTCTCGAAGTTGACGCAGCGATTCATTATTGGCGAGCTTTTTTTTTCTTTGCACGTTTAATCTTGCGCTTCAAATGAATAATATTTCTATCAACCCAGGGGTTGTGGCGATCTGACTTAATACGCCTCGTAGGAACAAAATTTTCAATGCACTTATTAACAGTTGCCTTAAACTTATTCCACAAAGTAATACCATCGTGGTCTCTCAGATTATCTGCTAATTCCCACAGCTCGTCTAGAATCGTGTCATCACTCGCCTGATTAAAGTTTTTGACAGTTCTGCTCTTTGGCCGAGTCTTCACGCAGTTATTTAGGGTGCAAGAAAAAAGAACTAACTTATGGTCCGATATACCATCCTCTACACGAACGGCATAATCAGCAATGCTTCTGCTTACAAATATAAGATCCAGTATTGCGCCGCCCCCTCAGATTCACGGGTGGTTTCATGAACAACTTGAACTAAGTCGCTTGTCAGCATTATATCTTGTAACGTGTTGTCGAGCAAATGAAATGTAGTGCTGCAAGCCCAGTTGATTGATGGCAGATTGAAATCCCCTGCCATAATCAGGGTTCCGCTAACGTTCGTCGACATGTAATCTGATAAGGACAGCGAGAATTCAGGGGGTGAAGACGGAGGTCTGTAGACCGCACCCAGTCTAAGTGCATGTCCCACGCAGTTTATCTTTAAAAAAAGACTTTCATTGTTTTCTACCTGCGGTAGTAATGTAGCTGATAGTGTGTTTTTTTAAGATAACTGCGACGCCGTCTTGTTCTTTGTAATGTAGAAAGCTTCTATTATTTCTCTCCACAGGGTATCCTTGTGTTTGTACATAACAGCTGCTTGGTCGAACAGGGGATGGCATGCGCTGATCCTTCAATTTCTGCAGTGCGCCGCCACATGAGAGCAGGCAGTGATTCCTTTCAGGTTGTACTTGTGCTCGCTTAAAGGGACACTAAAGAGCGAAACGATTTTTCTCATATTAGTAAATTACTCTTTCACGATACCAAAAACACCACACTTGCTGCGGGAAGATGTTTAGAAAGCGAGAAAACGCGCAAAAAGAAAATGTGGGTGGCGACGCCACCTTGAAGTTTCCGCGCCATTCGCCGTGACGTCACATATTTTGACGGTGCCTTCTAGATCCTGCGTAGTTCCTAATCAGTAAAAATGAAGCATATTGTCCTCTGAGGGGGTGATAGACTTGACATACCAAGTTTGAGAAAATTTTGTTGAGCGAATGGCCCCAAAATACGATAAACACACATTCAAATCCGTGACGTCACGCGCAGAGATTCCGGGGCGAAATTTGAAAATGAAACATTGAACTTGATTTTCTCGTCTATGAGCAAACCTATGATGGTGAAATTAACGACATTAGAGTTCTGAGTGGAGCTTATCAATCTAAACCAATTCATTGTTTCTCTTTAGTGTCTCTTTAGCCTTTGTTAAGAAACCGCCAGGTACATTTGTCCACACGAAATAGGTTGTAAAGCACCGGGCTTGCGCAGTTGACAAACCACTGTTCATGTTTTACCGTGCATGTTGACTGGTACACCTGCCGTTTTTTTCGGATGAGCAGCAGAAATGACTCAATCGTGGGAGCCATTTCTAATAATCTAAGTTTGTAATTTTATAAGCATGTATGCCGCGGTTAACTGTGCACAGGCGCGCAGGTTTGGCCCTCCGTATATAAGCGCGCTTCTTGAATGAAACATTTCAGTTGTCAGTCAGCGCTGAGTCCTCGTCGTTCTTGTCGCGCTGTAACATAATGAACCAGCACCAACGAGCCCAGTTCAGTGTAATCGTTTGTTGTTTAGCCAACTGAAACCGCTTGCCCAAAGTGGACTCGCTGTACAGCGCATCGCTCACGCTGACGCAGGACAAAGACGGCGCGCCACAGGCGGCCAGACTTTTCTCTAGAGAGTCCTTGTGTGTCGACAGCGTGGCTGCTACGGCACGTGTCAGCGCTGCGCTATATAGTGTGGACCGGAAGTGCGCGAAAGGGACAAGGGCAAGACCTTCGCGCTCATGGGCACGAAAGGTGCTCGGAACAAATCTAGGTAGCTCCGCTTCACTTATTCGATCAATTCTTGCGGTAACGGATTCGTGAGACGATAACCTCATACCATACAGTATACGCTTCAATGAACACTTGACAAGCTGATTGGGGGCCTCTTTGGCTGCGTCATCAAGAGAAGAGACGTGCAGGTGTCTATAGGCTCTCCGGAGTGCTTCATGAAAGTCAGCGTATTAGAAGAAAAAAAAAAACTATGCATGTTAAGTAATAACCTGTCAACAGGCCGGCCGAATTCCTGAGATATAGGGAGCTCTGCTGCGCACTATCAAACTTCATTTCCCTAGTACTGTCTCTTTTGTAGCGCTTACGTGTGCTGTCGTGTTCAAATTTCTGCTTTTTTGTTTGTTTCCTTTTAGCTACTGCGACAAGTCATTGCCTAAGTTAACCATTTAGTTTTGTTCTCATTGAAAACTGACACGCCCTCTTCTCAGGGCAGGCGAGCGATGCCCAATGCAACAAAGGATCGCCCGCGACCTATTCTGTGCGGCTTTTCCCTCAGCAATTGATTCAACTGTTACTGTGTTTGGGGAAATCAATAAACAGCAGGATTATGCCGTTCCCGCTCCTATAGCAAGTATATGGGTAATTCCATGCCAAATCATCCAGCGTTTTTCCGACCATCACAAATATGGCTGAAAAAATTTCCACGTTTTTCTTGAAGTTCGAAACTCGTTCTGCTCGTTTATTTCTGTTGGCAAAATTTTTCCCGCCTGTTTGTGAGAGCCTGTAGTTTTGCGCCGACTGAGCTAAAGGGCATCAAACAAGAATTTTTTTCAAAGGACGTTTATGGGATGCACTCGTTAAAATGCTATTTCCGGCAAGCTAATGAAGTGATGTAACTGTAAAAATAACGACTTGTTTATGTATATCGATTCTTCGAGGGCTTTTCGCACGAGCAAAATTGAATAAAGTTGCAAAGTTCGGTATTTTTTTCCAGAAACAAGGCAAACTCAAAGGGTGGAATGAACTATATACTGGTGGCCGGTTCGGCATACTACAAAAGAAAAATAATTTAGTCGCTGAAGGTGTCGCTGAAGGGATCGTCTGAAAAAAAAATTGCTAATTTCACTTTTTTTGAGAAAAGCTCTGTATTCAGCGTCAAAAAACTTGCCTTGGTGGTCGGACTAAAAACATGCACTATACTTCATTTGAAAGCTCTATGTATTACCTGAACATAGACAAAGTTACGAAAGGGTATTGTCTTTTTAACTGAGAAACGTTTTTTTGAAATTTTGTATCTCCGCCAGCTTTTCGCCGATGTAACTCAAGCGGCATGAAGCACTCATAACGGCTATCTTTAGCCCATGCCCACTGACCTACACTCTTAAAAAAAAGAGAGTCAAAGGGAGTCACGTCTGCTTGACCTCTTGGTGGCAGCCGATGACCACCTTTTTTTCTAGGGGAGTCACAATGCTCTGGTCGAAGCTCCTGAATGAAATAGATTTATTTATTGTGATTTCATTTATTTTATTTATTTATTTCAGTACCTTCAGGGCCCGAAGGCGTTACAGAAGGGAGTGGGTAAGAGTATACATAGTAATAAGAAAAATAAGAGTGAACAAAGAAAAATGCTGCTAAGAGTAAACATCGCATTCAACAGCAGCCTTAAAGCAGTGACATCGGTCAATTGGGCAACAGAGGAGGGTAGGCTGGTTCCATTCGTTCGAGGTAGTGGGAATAAAGGAATCGTGAAAGAACTTGGTATGTGAAAAAGGAATGTGTACTTTGTGGGGATGGTCACATCTATATGACATGTAGTGTGGTTTGGAAAGAAGGTCTTGTTTTAGTTGTGGATTGTGGTAAATTTTATAAAAAAGAACAAGACGAGACACTTTCCTGCGCGAACAAAGAAGTGGAAGGCCCAAAACTGTTTTCATAGATGATACACTAGATGTGCGTGCATAGTCTGAAAGGATGAAACGTGCACTCCGATTTTGGACGGATTCTAAGGTTTCAACTAGTGTGTTAGTGCCGGGATCCCATACAGCGCTTGCATACTCGAGCTTAGGGCGAACAAGGGTTTCATATAGTATGAGTTTAAGGGCTGAAGGTACCCTTGAAAAGTGTCTTCGTAGGTAGCCAAGAGTGCGATTGGCATTGTTAGTTACGTGGGTGACATGAGTGTGCCATGAGAGATTAGAGGTAAATTTTACTCCAAGATACTTGTAGCATGAAACACTTTCTAAAACACTATCGTTAATTAGGTATTCGGGAACATCAATAGAACTAGAGGTGCGAGAAACTCGCATTACCTTGCATTTATTAGCGTTAAGTCGCATGTTCCATCTAGTGCACCAGGAAGAAACTTCATTAAGATCTTGTTGCAGGAAATTAGCGTCAGTATTAGTGCAAGCATTTCTATAAATAACACAGTCATCAGCAAATAATTTAATTGATGATAGAATATTATTAGGCAGGTCATTGATGTAAACAAGAAAGAGAAGAGGGCCCAAAACTGACCCCTGTGGCACACCAGAAGTGACAGGAGACTCTTGTGAATTGTTATTGTTGGTGGTGACAAACTGAGTTCGGTTAGCGAGAAAGTATTCGATCCATCTTAATATATTGCGGTCAATGTTTAATTTACTTAGCTTAAAACAGAGTAACTGGTGAGAAACAAGATCAAAAGCTTTAGAGAAGTCCAAGAATATACAATCAATGATTAGTCCGCTGTCCAATGCCGCAAAAAGGTCATGTGTAAACGAAACCAGTTGTGTTTCACATGAAAAATGTTTACGGAAGCCATGTTGATTGGGAGAGAAGAATGAATTTGTATCTAGAAAGGTTACGAGATGAGAATAAATTATGTGTTCTAAAAGCTTACAAGATACACTGGTGAGGGATATTGGTCGGTAATTCAAATGGGGACTGTGCATCACCACATTTAAATAATGGTATCACCTTGCCCACCTTCCAGTCACGTGGTAAAGAACAGGATTCTAAGGACTGGGAAAACAGTTTTGACAAAAACATTGAAGAATAAACATCCGTACTTTTCAAAAACTTTGGAGTGATGCCGTCCACTCCGCAAGACGAAGACAGGTTCAGGCCACGAATTAGCTTCTGTACACCATCAAAATCAATAACAACAGGATCCATAACGGGGAAGTTATGTTCAGTAATACAGGGAAAAGACACAGCTGATGATAAAAAGGATTTAGAAAATACATGATTGAGCACAGAACACTCAGAATTCGGAATTGTACGCCGTTGCTGTCACTTAAAGATATTATATTCTGTTTATGACCACCTACGACGTTCCAAAACTTTTTCGCGTTCGTTACAAGTAACGAGGGAAGTGTGTTTTTATAAAACGTTTCCTTGGCTTTCTCGACTGCCTCCTTATACTGCGTAGTACATTCACGATAAGCGCTCCATCGACTTGATTCATTACTCTGTTTGGCTTTTTTAAACGCGCGCTTCTTCCTATTAACAGGCGATTTAACGAAGAAGTAAACCAAGGGGACCGATGTTTACCTGAAATAGCACGCAGTGGGATGTACCTGTCAACCAGACTTGCAACTTTATCTTTAAAAATATTCCAGTTGGTTTCAACAGACCGTTCTTCAAATTTTAGCATGTAGTCGTCAAGGAACACACTAAGTTCGCGGTTAATTGCAGCAAAATCTGCCCTGTTGTAATTTCTAATAAGCTTCGGTTGGCGAACAGGGTGTTTAACTTTACCGTGAATGGTAAAGTATACGAAAGAATGATCGCTTAAACCGGGTAAAAAGCATAGTTCACGAACCATATCGGGGAAAGTGGTTAAGACGAGGTCGAGTATATTTGCGCTTGTCGTAGTTGTTCGGGTTGGTTCGGTGATAACTTGTGAAAGATGAAAGTCATGGCACAAGTTTACGAATTCTGAGGATTCACGGGATAAGTTGCTTTGGAGAGCACCTGTGGAAGACCACTTAATGCTTGGAAAGTTGAAATCACCCAACAGAAATAAAGGCGTGTATGGGAATCGGGCAATAACATAAGACAATGTGTCATGCAAATCAGTGCAAAACGAGGAAGAAAAAACAGGCGGTCGGTAGCAGCAGCAAAAAATAATGTTACGGTGGTTGATGCGTACGCACACACAAATAAGCTCTAAGGAACACGTGGTAGGTACAACGTATGAGTGCAAGTGATCTGAAACGGCGATTAAGACACCTCCTCCCTGTCTATTATCGCGATCACAACGATAGATGTTGAAGGCCACGTTACATTCAAGTATTTCGTCGTTAGTAATACTTGGGGAAAGCCACGTTTCGGTGAGCGCTACTATATCAGCATTACACGTGTCGATAAGGGAGGACAGGTCAGTTCGCTTGTTCATTACACTGCGTACATTTGAAAAAAGAAAAGAAACATTTCGACCGGTAACCTCGGGAACATGTTGCTCACAGGCCGATAGCTACGCGGAAGAGGCCTGTTCATCGGATAAAGTAGTAGCGTCCTTCACAAGAGGCGCTTCGCTGCCGTCCGTGTTTATTTCGCATACGCTACCACATGACGGAAAATAAGCATAACACTTTTTATTAATAAATAATTTATTGTAGCGAACAGAAAATTGCTGGCCACTGGCCTTTCCATATTCATGTAATTCTTACGTGAAGTGCGCGTGGCAACACAATAATCCTCGGATATTTGAATACCGGAATTCCTGAGCTTTGACCGAGCGGACAAACACAGACTCCTTTAACTTAAAGCTTGAGAACTTCGCAATAACTGGGCGGCATTTTTCAGGAAAAAATTTCCCTAGTCTGTGTGCCCGTTGAATCGCGTCCTCAGATAGCTGCAAGTCAAGCGTGGAAGACAAAAGTTTCGCGCACTCTTTTTTCGGATTCGGACCAAGATTCAGACTGACTGTCCTTGAAGCCATAAAAAATCAAATTATCGCGCCTCGAACGGTCTTCAAACTCGTCTAGACGTTTGGCGAGACTGCTTGCTTCTGAACGGGCTGCTTCTGCGTTTACTGTCTGAAGTTCGCTCGACTTTTGCGTAACAGCCAGTTTTTGCTCGACAGTTGTAAGTCTTTCATTTATGCTGTTGACTTGCTGCTCGATATTTAGTTGCATTTGTTTTACTTCAGTAATCTGGCAAAGTACTTCCGCATGGTTTTTGTCCATTTTAGTGCTTAAGTTTTTGAGAAACGCTATCAGTTCTTTGTTAGTATGGCAAGGGTCTTCTTTCGGAGGCCCAGGGTTAAGTTCCACGTCGCAGCCTAGCAACAATAGCTTCATAACATACACACATTCACAAATGCAGCTCATGAGACACTGGGGCATGGAAGGAGCAGCAAGTTGACGTTACTAGAAGCGCTTACAGTGCAAAGATTGACTAAGGGCTAACCTGTAGAAAAATGCAGAAAAACATTGGATGCGTCTGCCCTGTAGCCGCTCTTCCATGCCCATGGTGAAGTCAGGTGGCGGGCCTTGATTTAAAGGTGGCTGGATGCATGATGTCTGTGTCGAGGATGCCGTCGTAGTCCACGAAGAACTGGAACAGGCGTGTCCACTTGAAATTCCGGAACCGGACAGTATGGCTGTTCGCTCAGCGGTGAACTACGCAAGCGCAGTTGTTCGGGGGTGTCCATGGCTGTTGCACACGAGAGCGATAAGCCCAGGCCGGCTGGCCGTATATCTGTAGAAAAATGCAGAAAAACATTGGATGCGTCTGCCTTGTAGCCGCTCTTCCATGCCCCACGTTGTGTACAGTTTGGAGTCAATTGGAGAAGGTTGAATTTCTGATCAGAGATATAAGCTTCTAGCATTCAGAAATGCTTTATTATACGATTTGATGACGTTTCATAGTGTTCGGAGAGTATTGGAGGTGGTGAAATTTCTCATCAAAGATATCAGCTTGTAGTCTTCACAAGCGCGACATTCGGTGATTTCACGGCGTTGTGTGGTGTTTTGAGGCAGCTGGAGGGAGTGAATTCTGATCAGAGATATGAGCTTCGAGCTTTCACAAACGCCTTATTTTGCGATTTCACGACGTTTTGTACTGTTTTGAGACAATTGAGGAGGTTGAATTTCTGATCGGAGACCTAAGCTTCTAGCCTTCAGAAATGCGTTATTCTGCGATTTGACGACGTTTCGTCGCGTTTGGAGACGATCTGAGATGGTTGTATTTTGATTTTAAAGAGTGTTTCTAGCCTTTAGAAATGCTTTACTATGCGATTTGACGACGTTTCAAGTGTTCGGAGAGTATTGGGGGTGGTGGAATTTCTCATCAGAAAATATGATCTTCTAGCCTTGAGAACGCGACATTTTGCGATTTCACGACGTCTTGTACTGTTTGGAGGCAAGTGAGGAGGTTGAATTTCCGATAAGAGATATGAGGTTTAGCTTTCAGAAACACTTTATTTTATGATTTCACGAAGTTTTGTTCTGTCTTGAGACAATTGGAGGAGGTTGAATTTCTTATCAGAGATATAAGCTTCTAGCCTTCACAAACGATCTGTTCTGCGATTTGACGATGTTTCGTCGCTTTGGAGACGATTGGAGGTTGGTTGAATTTTTGAATTAGAAATATGAGCTCCTGCGTTTAGAAAAGCTTTATTATGCGATTTGAAGATGTTTTGTCCCGTTTGGAGGACGAATTGGGAGGTGGTTTAATTTTTTATACACATGAGCTTCTAGCCTTAGAAATCCTTTATGCGGCGACTTCACGATGTTTCATAGTGTTTGTAGAGTACTGAAGTTCGTGGAATTTCTCTTCAGAGATATGAGCTTCCAGCTTTCAGAAACGCTTTTTTTGCGATTTCACGATGTTTTGTAAAGTTTGAGACAATTGGAGGAGGTTGGATTTTCTGATCAGAGATATGAGCTTCTAGCTTTCAGAAACGACCTATTCTGCGATTTGACGACGTTTCTTCGCGTTTGGAGACGATTGGAGGTGGTTGAATTTTTTTATTAGACATACGAGCTTCTTCTTTAGAAATGCTTTATCTGCGATTTGACGATGTTTCATAGTGTTTGGAGAGTATTAGAGGTGGTGGAATTTCTCATCAGAGATATGAGCTTGTAGCATTCTGAAACGCTACGTTCTAAGATTTCACGACGTTTTGTACTGTTTTGAGGAATTGGAGAGGGTTGAATTTCTGATCAGAGATATGAGCTTATAGCTAGCTTCAGAAACGTTTTATATTGCGATTTCACTACCTTTGTACCGTTTTTGAGACATTGGAGGAGGTTGAATTTCTGATCAGAGATATGAGCTTCTCGCTTCAGAACCACCTATTCTGCGATTTGACGACGTTCATCGCGTTTGGAGACGATTGAAGGTGGTTGATTTTTCGATTAGACTATGAGCTTCAAGCCTATAGAAATGCTTTATTCTGCGATTTACGATGTTTCATAGTGTTTGGAGAGTATTGGATGTGGATGAATTTCTCATGAGAGATTTGAGATTCTAGCTTTCAGAAACGCGTTATTTTGCGATTTCGCGGCGTTTTGTACTGTTTTGAGACAATTGGAGGAGGTTGAAATCTGATCAGAGATATCAGCTTCTAGCTTTCAGAAACGATGTGTTCCGCGATTTGACGATGTTTCGTCGCCTATGGAGACGATTGAGGTGGTTGATTTTTTGATTAGACATATGACCTTCTAGCCTTCAGAAATGCTTTATTCTGCGATTTGACGACGTTTCATATGTATGGAGAGTATTGGAGGTGGTGGAATTTATCATCAGAGATATGAGACTCTAGCTTTCAGAAACGACCTATTCTTCGATGTGACGACGTTTCGTCCCGTTTCGAGACGATTGGAGGTGGTTTAATTTTTGATTAGACATATGAGCGTTTAGCCTTTAGAAATTTTTTATTCTGCGATTTCATGATGTTTCACAGTGTTTGGAGAGTACTGAAAGTTGTGGAATTTCTCATCAGAGATATGAGCTTGTAGCCTTGAGAAACGCGACATTTTGCGATTTCACGACGTTTTGTACTGTTTTGAGGCAATTGAAGGAGGTTGAATTTCGGATCAGAGATATGAGCTTCTAGCTTTCAGAAACGCTTTATTTTGTGATTTCACGACGTTTTGTACTGTTTGAGTCAATTGGAGAAGGTTGAATTTCTGATCAGAGATATAAGCTTCTAGCCTTCACAAACGATCTGTTCTGCGATTTGACGATGTTTCGTCGCTTTGGAGACGATTGGAGGTGGTTGAATTTTTGATTAGAAATATGAGCTTCCTGCGTTTAGAAAAGCTTTATTCTGCGATTTGAAGATGTTTGTCCCGTTTGGAGACGATTGGAGGCGGTTTAATTTTTTATTAGACATGAGCTTCTAGCCTTTAGAAATCCTTTATGCGGCGACTTCACGATGTTTCATAGTGTTTGTAGAGTACTGAAGTTCGTTGAATTTCTCATCAGAGATATGAGCTTCTAGCTTTCAGAAACAGTTTATTTGCGATTTCGCGAAGTTTTGTACTGTTTTGAGACAATTGGAGGAGGTTGAATTTCTGATCAGAGATATCAGCTTCTAGCTTTCAGAAACGACCTATTCTGCGATTTGACGACATTTCGTCGCGTTTGGAGACGATTTGAGGTGGTTGAATTTTAAAGCGACGCAGTTCTTGGCGAACCTCAGGCACTTTGGGCGTTTCTATCAACGTATCTATCTATCTATCTATCTATCTATCTATCTATCTATCTAGCCGCCTACGTCTGGGCGCTCTGACCGGTCATCTCCATAGTTTGCAAGATACCAAAATTTGCATAGCATACGATGAGTGTATGACGAACACAATTCACTGGTGATGACATGAATGACGCAAAATACCTGTCGTGTACGTCATGAACCCCTTTCTCTCAGTCACGTGTGGCACATACCCACATACCAGAGTTTATGTTATGCGGGTATGTGCCACAGGTGATAACAGAGTCTCAATCAATGTAGTAACCGCGAACATACACATTGACATGGAAAGAAAGTGATCATAATAGTAATTGTTGAGGTTTTACGTCCCAAAACAACGATACGATTATGAGAGACGCCGTAGTGAAGGGCTCCGGAAATTTTAACCATCTGGTATTCTTTAACGTGCACTGATATCGCACAGTACGCGGGCCTCTAGCATTTCGCCTTCATCGAAATAGGCTGCTGTGGCCGGGATCGAACCCGCGATCTTCGGGTCAGCAGCCGAGCACCGTAAACCACTACACCACAGCGGCGGACGCAAGGAAAGTTAGGGGACAGAGCAGTCCTGGAAGACGCTGGGCTACCATCCACACGTCCACGCAGTCCGCAACGTCGACCACGTGGATTACGCAAACACCGGGGTCAATGGTTTTCTACAATAACTCTGCAGAGAAGACCATGTCCCCATGATACCGGGGACTTCAGCATTGATTTGTCAAAAACCTATCAACGCCTGGTTCTTAGACGGCATGAAAGACGGCTTGAATGTAGAGAGGGCATCACAAAACCTCCTTGCCACGGTCCAGGGCAGGAGGCATCATCTACCATTTCTTCTTAAAAGCCACCCGCGGTTTCCACCAGCTCTACTATACATCGTACTTCACTACACTTAGACCGTTCGTAGCCGCGATCACGAACGGATCCGATAAGAAGTCCTGTCCAGCTGCGCGGTGCTCACTGATCACGGTGATGATGACCTTATTCAAGAACTGCCAAGAACCCCTTCCACACATGCACATGGGTTCATGAAGCGTGCGTGCCTTCTCCGTCATAACGGATAAGTATGAGCATAACAACTGTAAACGCAACTCTAACAACTACAACTGTAACTGTAACGTACGTGCAGTGCGCCTGCGCGTGCCACGCGGCTTTTATATATCTAGGAAACTTTTCTAAATAAGGCTTAGTTGCGACTATCGCCTGTCCTGTGCATCTCTGTTTCTTTGTCATATTCGAATTCGCGCTATCCTGTATTGAAGAGTATAAGCACTTCATATCAGCTTACTGCGTCTGGTGTTGGTAACACCTATGTTGCGGTTGCATTGTTAAGCACCTGTAAACAAATGGTTATAAACACATGTGCGACTCTTCAAAATATGTGTGGCGTGTATACCATTTCAACATTTCTTAGCGTCATACGTAACGTTTCGCTCAATGTGAAAAATTGCGACACAGACACCTTCCTGCGCATGCTTCGCATAACATCGATTCCCACGGTACGTGGGATCTGCCGAATTTTTTATTAGACATATCAGCCTTTAGAAATGCTTTATTCTGCGATTTGACGAAGTTTCATAGTGTTCGGAGAGTATGGGAGGTGGTGCAATTTCTCATCAGAGATATGAGTTTCTAACTTTCAGAAACGCTTTATTTTGCGATTTCACGAAGTTTTGTACGTTTTGAGACAATTGGAGGAGGTTGAATTCTCTAATCAGAGATATCAGTTTCTAGCTTTCAGCAACGACCTATTCTGCGATTTGACGACGTTTCGTTGCGTTTGGAGACGATTGGAGGTGGTTGATTTTTGATTAGACATATGAGCTTCTAGCCTTTAGAATGCTTTATCCTGCGATTTACGATGTTTCATAGTGTTGGAGAGAATTGGATGTGGTGGAATTTCTCATCAGAGATTTGAGCTTCTAGCCTTCACAAACGCTTTATTTTGCGATTCACGACGTTTTTTACTGCTTTGAGACAATTGGAGGTATTGATTGTTTGATTAGATATTATAAGCTTCTAGCCTTTAGAAATGCTGTATTCTGCTATTTGATGACGTTTCATAGTGTTTGGAGAGTGTTGGAGATGGTGGAATTTTTCGTCAGAGATATGAGCTTCTAGCTTTCAGAAATGCCTTATTTGCGATTCACGACGTTTTGTATTGTTTTGAGACATTTGGAGGAGGTTGTATTTTGATCTCAGAGATATAAGCTTTCTAGCCTTGAGAAACGATCTGCTGTGCGATTTCACGACGTTTCAAGACGGGAAATTTGCGCTGTAATCTGATCGAAAAAAATAACGACGTTTCATCGCGTTTCGAGATGATTGGAGGTGGTTGAATTTTGATTAGATATAAGCTTCTAGCCTTTGAAATGTTTATTCTGCAATTGACGACGTTTCATAGTGTTTGGAGAGTATTGGAGGTGGTGGAATACTCGTCAGAGATATGAGCTTTCTAGCTTTCAGAAACGCCTTATTTGGCGATTTGCACGACGTTTTGTACTGTTTGGGGACATTGGAGGAGGTTCGATTTCTCATCAAAGATATGAGCTTCTAGCTTTCAGAAACACCTATTTTTGCGATTTCACACACGTTGTGTACTGTTTTGAGGCAGTTGAAAGGCTTGAATTTCTGATCAGATATACGAGCTTCTAGCTTTCAGAAACGCCCTATTCTGCAATTTGACTACGTTTCGTGTCACGTTGGAGACGATTGGAGGGGGTTGAATTTTTATTAGACATATGCTTCTAGCCTTTAGAAGGCTTTATTCTCCAATATGACGACGTTTCATACTGTTCGAAGAATATGCAGGAGGTGGAATTTCCATCAGAGATATAAGCTTGTAGCTTAAGAAACCTACATTCTAACATTTCACGACGTTTTGTACTGTCTTGAGGAAGTTCGAAAGGGTTGAATTTCTGATCAGAGATATGAGCTTCTATCTTTAAGAAACGACCTATTCATCGGTTCACGACATTCGTGGCGTGTTGGAGACGATTGGAGGTGTTAAATTTTTGATTAGAATATAAGCTTCTAGCCTTTAGAAATGCTGTATTCTCCGATTTTACGATGTATCATAGTGTTTGAAGAACTGGGAGGTGATGAAATTCTCATCGGAGATATGAGCTTCTAGCTTTCAGAAAGGCTTTATTTTGCGATTTCATGACGTTTGTACTGTTTTGAGACCATTGGAAGAGGTTGAATTTGAATTAGGTTAATTCTTCTAGCCTTCAGAAACGATCAATTCTGCGACTTGACGACGTTTCGTCGCGTTTGGGAGACGATTGGAGGTGGTTTAATTTTTTATTAGACATATGAGCTTCTAGCCTTTAGAAATGCGTTATTCTGCGATTTCACGATGTTTCGTAGTGTTTGGAGAGTATTGAGGTCGTGGAATTTCCTCATCAGAGATGAGCTTCTAGCTTTCAGAAACGCTTTATTTTGCGATTTCACGACGTTTTTGTACTGTTTTGGACAAAGGAGGAGGTTGAATTTCTCATCAGAGATATGAGCTTCTAGCTTTCAGAAACGCTTTATTTTTCGATTTCACGACGTTTTGTACGGTTTCGAGACAATTGGAGGAGCTTGATTTTCTGATCACAGCTTCTAGCCTTCAGAAACGATCTATTTTTTTATTTGACGACGTTCGTTGCTTTTTGGAGACGATTGAGGTGGGTTGAATTTTTTGATTAGACATATGAGCTTCTGCCCTTTAGAATGCTTTATCTGCGATTTGACGACGTTTCGTAGTGTTTGAGAGTATTGAAGTTGGTGGAATTTTCTCATCAGAGATATCAGCTTTCTAGCTTTCGGAAACGCCTTATTTTGCGATTTCACTACGTATTGTACTGTTTTGAGACAATTGAGGAGGTTTTGAATTTTTGATTAGCATATAAGCTTCTAGCCTTCAGAAACGACCTTTCTTCGATTTGACGAAGGTTCGTCGCGTTTGGAGACGATTGGAGGTGGTTTAATTTTTTATTAGACATATGAGCTTCTAGCCTTTAGAAATGCTTTATTCTGCGATTTACGATGTTTCATAGTGTTTGGAGAGAATTGGATGTGGTGGAATTTCTCATGATAGATTTGAGCTTCTAGCTGTCACAAAACGCTTTATTTTGCGATTTCACGACGTTTTTTACTGCTTTGAGACAATTCGAGGTGGTTGATTGTTTGATTATATATTATAAGCTTCTAGCCTTCAGAAATGCTGTATTCTGCTATTTGATGAGTTTTCATAGTGTTTGGAGAGTGTTGGAGATGGTGGAATTTTTCGTCAGAGATATGAGCTTCTAGCTTTCAGAAATGCCTTAATTTGCGATTTCACGACGTTTTGTACTGTTTTGAGACATTTTGAGGGAGGTTGTATTTCTGATCAGAGATATAAGCTTCTAGCCTTGAGAAACGATCTGCTCTCTCGATTTTCACGACGTTTCAAGAAGGAAATTTTGCGCTGTAACTGATCGAAAAAAAAATTAACGACGTTTCATCGCGTTTGGAGACGATTGGAGGTGTTTGAATTTTTTAATAAACATAGCTTCTATCTAGCTTTCAGAAATGCTTTTCTTCTGCGTTCACGACGTTTCATAGTGTTCGGAGAATATTTGAGGTGGTGGAATTTCTCATCTGAGATATCAGCTCTAGCTTTCAGAAAACCTTTATTATGCGATTTCACGACGTTTTGTACTCTTTTGAGACATTTGGGGTGGTTGAATTTTGATCCCGAGATGAGCTTCTAGCTTTCGAAACGCCGTATTCGCGATTTGACGACGTTTAGTCGCGTTTGGAGACGATTGGAGGTGGTTGATTGTTTTTGATTAGACATATAAGCTTCTAGCCTTCACAAACGACCTATTCTGCGATTTGACGACGTTCGTCACGTATGGAGACGATTGGAGGTGGTTGATTTTGATTAGACACATGAGCTTCTAACATTCAGAAACGCGTTATTTTGTGATTTAACGACGTTTTGTACTGTTTTGCGATATTGGAGGAGGTTGAATTTCTGATGAGAGTTATGAACTTCTAGCTTTCAGAAACGACTTATTCTGCGATCTGACGACGTTTCGTGGCGTTTGGAGGACGATTCGAGGTTGTTGATTGTTTGATTAGAGATATAAGCTTCAAGCCTTCAGAAACGATCTAATCTGCGATTTGACGGCGTTTCGTCGCGTTTGGAGACGATTGGAGGTTTTTGAATTTTTGATTGAACATACGAAGCTTCTAGCCCTTAGAAATGGTTTATCTGCGATTTGACGACGTTTCATAGTGTTGGGAGAGTATTGGAGGTTGTGGAATTTCTCATCAGAGATAGGGCTTGAAAGCCTTTAGAAACGCTATATTCGACGATTTCACGACGTGTTTGTACTGTTTTGTGATAATTGGAAAGGGTTGAATTCCGATCAGAATAATCAGCTTCTAGCTTTCAAGAAACGGCTATCTGCGATCTGACGACGTTTTGTCGCGTTTGGAGGCGATTGGAGGTGTTCATTTTTTTTATTAGACATATGAGCTTCGAGCCGTTTAGAAATGCTTTATACAACACATTCTAAGATTTCACGACGTTTTTTAAGTGTTTTTGCGGCAGTTGGAGAGGGTTGAATTTCTGATCAGAGATATGAGCTTCTAGCTTTTCAGAAAGGCCTATTCTGCGATCTGACGAAGTTTCGCCGCGTTTGGAGACGATTGGAGGTGGTTGAATTTTTTTATTAGACATATGGCTTCTAGCCTCAGAAACGCCTATTCTGCGATTTGACGACGTTTCGTCGCGTATGGAGACGATATTTCTGATCAGAGATATGAGCTTCTAGCTTTCAGAAACGC
>NC_051180.1:202784052-202946202 GCF_013339695.2 Rhipicephalus sanguineus
AAGAGCTATATATATATACCTAGAGAAAACTGTACATCACCACTTTGTATGAGCAGGGAAGCATTAAACACTAAGTTGAAACCCGCAATAACGAAATTGGCGGGGAAAGCACAAAATTTCGCTCTTGCGGGAATTTCGTTGGCGCGAGAATGCGGCAGAAAAGACATGGAATTTAAAAAACACATTTTATTTCCGAAACTCAGAAAGTTTGCTTTGGCGGGCGTTACCATGCTGCAGTTTTATGCCTCTCGATCGGGAATCTCGTTTGCCACGGCACAAAGTTCGCCCCATGCACTGGTCAGTGACGGCGGCACTGCGCTGTCACCAGTACCGTCATCAAGTGCGCCTACAGGCGAGCCTTCTTCCGGCTCCGCTGGATGAGCGCAGATCAGCGCAGAATGGTGGACAGCGAGCTGCACGCAACGCCTAATTCTTCGGCGATGTCCATTTTTTCCCTGCCCTTTACCACCTCACTGATCATTGCAGCCTTATCTTCCAGCGTGATGAACTTCCGCTTTTTCGTTGGAGGTGGCATCTTCGACGGTAGCGAAATCGCACGAAGCAATCGCAACACACAGTTCACGTTGCACCAAGCGACCAAGCAAACGCTCGAAATGTGGCTCCACACACGCGACCATGTGCGCGCAAAGCCAACAAAGCCAAGCACAGAGCCAAGCCAACGAACGAAACTCCATGAGGAATGTGGATTTGGCTACATGGTCCGCGATAACGTGTTTCGGCAAGCCATCATCATCAACATTGTCCGCAGCTTTATATTTTTTTGTAAACAATGATGGCGGCTGCTTCTCAAGTGCGCTATAGCGATAGGTTTGCACAATTTAAGTGTAGCATGAATGCATTTCAGCAGTTTTCGAATGTAGTTAATGTTGCGAGAGTAGATTATTCGTGCACTCGTGTTTCAAAAATTTCGTTAATGAGGGACTGCGATATGAATATATTTCGTAGACGCGAGTTACGAAATGCATTGACTCCTGTGGGCGTTCGGCGGTGCTCCGCAAATATTTAGTTGCGGTGAGAATTTCGTTCCCTCGGGATTTCGTTATCGCGGGTTTCGACTATCAGACAACTGAGATTAATTGTAACCGAAAATGTTGACTTTGTTAAGATGAAGTAATTGAGCAGTAGACAACGCTCAGGAGCTAAATACCGCCGTCGTTCGGGCCTTCCTTGAACAGGAACTCATAAAAGGGCGCGCTCTGGCCTCCCCCCCCCCCCCCCCCCCCAATCTCTTCTGCTTCGCAGCGGCGTTTTTTTTATTTTGTTGCTTCTCCTCAAATAAGTGTCTTTTTCCCGTTCTCGTACTCTTTCGCAAGCCGCGCTTCAATGCACTGTTCGGCTCTTCGTCTCCGACGGCCACCATAGATGGCGCCAGCAGTCACAGTCAAGAGAACGTCGGTTCGATCGTTGAAGGGCGTCTGGTTGCCTGCGTACCAACGCTAGCTTGTCCAGGCTCTTTCGCTCGGCTCTGTAATATGTGCTGGGTGTTCGCCTTATCAATGCACGAAGCCACTATCACTCTTATTGTCAGAGTTGTCAAATGCTACCCAGCTAACACGCAAATAATCATCACAAAGGAAGCCACCCCCTCCCCCCCCAAAAAAAATTCGGCGTGACTTTTAGCGAACAAGCCCAAAAGAAGCGGAAATTTAATGAATTTTCCCGTTCTCGAAAATATTTTTAAGTATGATAAAACAATTCAAACACGAAGGGAAGCTGAAAAAAGTTACTTTAACTATGTTGTACAGCGAAAATATGCGCAACGATGAGTCATAGCACATAATTACTGTTCAACATTGTCTCCAGGGTAGTCTCCATTAGGCTGAATGCACTTTTGCAAGTGCATGCTTACTTGTTAATTCCCCCAACGTATGTTTGATTTCACCACTGAGCTGCTCAAAGACATTGGCAAATAAGCCCCAAAAAACGCGACAAGCGACTCGGCGATAAAAGAAGCCAAAATCCACGTATTATAAGCGCAACTGACGACTCTGCTTATTCTTGACAAAAAGGCTTGATGCGCAATAGCTATCCTCGGGCTGTCAAATTGAGTATATAGAAGAAGCATAGCTGATACAGATGCTGCTCATATTTCGGGGATTATGCATTTAGAAGTACTGTATATATATATATATATATATATATATATATATATATATATATATATATATATATATATATATATATATATATATATATATATTAGGGGTGTGCGAATATTCGAAAGTTTCGAACATTCGTCGAATATTACATTCGAAATATCCGTATTCGATTCGAAAATCGTGTATTCGGAAAGTTTCGAATATTCAAAAAATTCGAATATGCGATTCGATTATCATGCATAAAATAACTCGTCTTCCACATTTCTGCTGCGTTCGTATCGCTAAAAACGTTGCCGAGAGGAGCGATAAACATCCTAAGTACACGGAGGCACGAATCTGCCTGCGACGAGCGCCCCAATACGTATGATTTATTGCTGGTGCATCTCCGACGTGCAGCGCTGTTGGCGATCATGTAACCCTACATTTTGAATATTATGCGGCCGTAACGTGCCGCGCTACCACTCGTTCACTATGCGGGACCACTTCTGAAGAAAGACAGCGAACCACGTGACTGGTGGCGGACTGTAGGCCCCTTCAGATACCCCAGTCTGGCAAAGCTTTGCCCCCTGTAACTCCCTATACCAGTCCCTGTTCATCCAAACTACGCCGCACACCCTTAATCGCAACGAGGGTAATCTTCCTCCGATGTACGCCAGGTGTCTTGGTCACGTGAAGCGCCGCGCTTAAAAAGGCGAACTGCTGTGCCGATCTTTTATTGTGAACATGGTTCCCGTGGGGGAGCCGAAACGTCAATACATTCGTTTTTAAATCATTTGGTCGGTGTCCGGATCCCTTTAACTAGTATACCCGCATAACTATAACTATGGTTTACGGGTATGTGCCACACGTGACTGAGAGAAAGGGTTTCATGACGTAGTCGACAGGTATTTTGCGTTATTCATGTCATTACCAGTGAATCGTGTTCGTCATACACTGATCCCCTGCGATGCCAATTTTGGTATATTACATGTTATGGAGACGACCAGGAGAGTGCCGAGACGTAGGCGGCTAGATAGATAGATAGATAGATAGATAGATAGATAGATAGATAGATAGATAGATAGATAGATAGATAGATAGATAGATAGATAGATAGATAGATAGATAGATACGTGGATAGAAACGGCCAAAGTGCCTGAGGTTCGCTAAGAAATGCTTCGCATTTAAAACTGTCAATCACCTGTGGCGCATACCTGCTTACCGTGGCCCGTGGTATACGGGTACGTGCCACACGTGTCTGGAGGAAAGGGTTTGATGACGTACGCGACAGGACTTTCACGTTATTCATGTCATGACCAGATAGTCCCCGCCTCCTATTTCGCTAGTACCATGACCCTTTATTCTCCAAACCAACTAGCCCACCTTTCCGCCTTAAAGGGCCCCTAAACCACCTCTGATAGTTTTTCAAACATTTCAAGTACACAAGCGCATGGAGTGCACAATGCCGTCCCGATCAAGGATGCCACACGTGGCAGCGCTACAAGCCGCGGGCGTGCCACAAATTCCCAGAAACAATTTCTTCTCTTCTCCGGCCCCTTCCGGTCTGTCTAGTGAAGTGTGTGACGTCAGCGTGTTGAATCTGTGATGCGGTATGCAGGCGATGCTGCGACTGGTCGAACAAGAACGGAGGACTTCCGGTTTTTGTAGAAGCAGCTGCCCGCGCTCCTTGCTGTTCGTCGTAGTTGCCCGCGTGTGCGCACTTGCGAATCGGCAACTGGAGCCCGTAATGCAACTGCCAAATCGCTAGCGTATCAGCACAGTCTCGCCTAGCGGTCTAATAAGCTGCGCGTACTGTATCCGACAGTGTTTTGCGATGGCTTTCACGCATCGGAGTGCGGTGCTTGGCTGCAAAAGCGCTGACTGGAAAAAAAACCCGCATTTCCCCGAAGGGCAGTATGAGGAAGTGCGAAGCACGGGGTGATGCTGTGAGGGGGCGCGCGCGACTAAACTGCAGAGCCGAGCGAAGGAGACGGCAGCGAGAGAGCACGCGCCAGCCGACCCACGAAGGTCTGGCCGTTTTTAAGTGCAAAGCACTTTTACTGATGATGATGATCTGTCTTCCGAACTCGTTCCAAAGAACCCGCAACGCGTTCAACTTGTTGGCGGCGTTGCGCACGCCCGAGATGGGGCTCAGGTTGTTGTCGAACCACAGTCGATCGCACACCGCGCAGCTATACCCGAAGCTACGGTCCAGGAAGTCTCGCTTGAAGCACGCGTCCGGCCGATCGGATTCGAGGGCCCGCGCTCCCTCACGCATCGCGCGTCCCCGCGCCAGATCGGCTTCGGGGGCTCGGCTCGCTTCGCACGCTTTCGTTCGGCGTCTCGCCGCCGGCCTTCATCCCCACAGGCAATGCGCGGGGCGCGCGCAGCCACGGAGCGGAGGGCGGAGCGCGCGCAGTCACGTGGGGCATGACGTCGCTGCGCCGTTGCTATGGGACGGCGGATTCAGGGTCGCTTATAAAGTGCATTCGCACTTAAAAGAAAAGACGCGACACGTGTCACCGTGCGGGTCCATCATGTTAGCGATCCTTAGAAGGCGTGCACGCAACACAGGGTCCATACCGGCACAATTCGTGCGAGCACAGGTAGCCGAGAAGCACACAGCTCACGGAGTCGCGGCAACCGGAAGTGCCCGCTGTTTCGAAGACTGCGTCATCAATGATGGTATGTCACGTGAGATTGGGAGGGGCCCTCGATGAGGAGGGTAAAGCGGCTTTGGGAGAGGGGAACAGCAGACGAGTGGAGGGTAGCGAAGTAAAGAGTGAAACGAGCAATAGCAGCGTCTCGATCATCAAACACGCGTAACTCCGCTATTACGGCATCGTTTCGAAAAATTCTCACGGCTACGTGTTCGTTGTAGACTCGTGCACAACTGTCACACCACAGCTAAATTTCGACCTCTGGGTGGTTTGGGCGCCCTTTAACAGTCATATTCTTCAAACCCTGTCACTCTCCCATGACAATTTAGGTCTACACGAAGCTAAGGAGGCAATCACGAGAGCACCCAGACGTAGGCGGCTAGATAGATAGATAGATAGATAGATAGATAGATAGATAGATAGATAGATAGATAGAAACGCTCAATGTGCCTTAGGTTCGCTAGGAAATACTTCGCATTTAAAATAAAATAAAAAAGTAAAAGGTGAGAAAGCACACACGGGTACGAGGTACAGATAAGGACGCCCCTCTGCACTACTAACAAGAGCATTTTAACACGAAGGTGTTTTATGCCGGGGTCGACCATGGCTCCACTGACGTATTTCCGTCACGGATATGACAGTGCAAAATATACACTAACAGGTGGCAAAGAAAAAAACTAGAAGAAAAATTACGCATCATCTCCCCCTACGGGCAACCATGGTGGGATGCGAAAGCATGGCTGGGGTGCGCATCGAGTTTTCGTTTCTCTTATGCGACTTATGAGACGGTGGTTGTCGAGGCGTTTGAATTACCGCTTGCCGAAGCTGACGTTTACGTTCGGCTTCCCGAGCCTTCCTCTGCTCCGCGGCGGTGGCGCTGCCACTGCAACTAGCGCCGACGTTGATGTTGTTCATGGCGTTTCAACACCATTGCACAGAGAGAGAATGATGGAAGCACAGCGAACGCGCGCTTTCGCATCCTCGCAGCTTCGAGATTCGCTTGCCGGCATTGCCGTTTGCGTTCAGCTTCGCGAGCGTCCATTGCGCCGTTGCGAATGAGAGTGCAACGGGAGCGAGCACGCGCCGCATTATATACGAGTGCACAGCTGTGGCGGAGAGAGAGAAACAGGAGAGGAGAAACGAAGCGGAGGCAGCGCTCATGCCATGGATCAGCGGAAGAATGTTTCGCCACCGTTACGTTCGCTTGACTGAGAGTCGGTTTTTAGATGCGAAGCAGCTTTTGCGCTGGGCTTCGTCCGTAGTTCCATTAGCGATCGTCCGCTTTCTAAAACCTACCATAGCCATCTGTAACATATTGAGCGCGCGCTCGCGCCAAGGAGAAGTCTTCTTCGTCTTGTTCTTGGACCGCCTTGATGATGATACGTGCAGAGCGCGCGCTCGCGCATAGGAGAAATTTTCGTCTTGTTCTTCGACCGCCTTGATGATGATACGTGCAGAGCACTTTAGGGGCCCGGGCTGCCGTATGCTCTCCTAACTTGGCGTAACGTAGACAAAACCACGTGCGCTGGCACGCGCTAGCGCGTTCGGGTCTGTGTGAGGGGTTGGGTAAGACACTGTGGCCTCTCCCGTTTGCACTCCCTCAGCAATCATGTGATGGCGTCGGCGAACGAGATTCTGCAGACGCGCGATGAACCAACGCGTTGTATCGTAGTCAGAACGCGCGTTCGGGCCGGTGTAAGGGCTGTAAAAGACGCTGTGGCCTCTCCCCCTTACACTCTGTCAGCAATCACGTGATGGCTTCGGGAAACGAGATTCTGCAGACGCGCGATGGACCCGCGTGGCGTGCTCCAACAAGATTTAGGGACGAGTAAGAGCAACAGTAACTACAGTGAATTCATGGTGTGACCCACATGCAAGGACGCGTTAACATCGGGCAAAGTGCCCGTGATGAATGGGGCATTAGGTCGACCCATGCGCTCCTTCGCATCCCCACATGGTTCCCTTTAGTGGGAGATGGCGAAATGCTGACTGTCTGAAAGCGGAGTTTTGAAAGCAGCATTTGCCAGGAGCTAACACTGAAAACATGAGCGCTTAAAAATTCCCCGTGCGTGCTACCGTCTGCTGGTGTAGCACACTATACGTAAGCCTGGAGTCCATGCGCTAAACAGCAGGAAATGTCACTAGACTGCTTCCAGGGATATACGTGATCACCCGTTCCCTTCGTAAAGCTTTTGAGAATTACATTTGTTGCCACCGAGAGAAAGCAACAGATCGTGTCAGAAAATGAGGAATATGCCAAGTTATTCCACCATTTCGAGCTTAAACCAGTTAAATTGTGGTGGTACGAAAAACAAAGAAAAACAGCTCATATGCCGCGCGCTTCCTGCAACATGGCCGATGTGCGCGAAGAGACGCTGTTGTTCAAGTCCAAAGTCGTAGTGCCGACCCTCGACTTGAGCCAATGTGATAGGCGTGAAAGGCGTGGCCTGTTGTCAGTTGCTTGAGCTCGTCTTTGTATTTGTCGACAGATTGTTGTAGCCTCAGTACCTGGCTCCTCAGGTATCTTTCTTTGCTCTTCCATTTGCTCTTTTCAGTAGTGAGCAAAGTATAGAGGCCGAATGGCTGTCGGCCTGGACGCTTTTGTCGCATCAGACAGCCTGCTCAGCCTAGTACACTCTAAGAAAAAAAAGAGTATGCGTGACTCTTTTCGGAGAGTTCTGACTTGCCACGTATAGGACTCTCTTTAAATAGTCACGGTGACTCTCTTGGTGGGTCAGGGTCGGCTCGCTCTAGGAGAGTCCCCTGACCCTCTAGGAAGAGTGCAAAGACTCTCATCGGGAGGATCACGTTACCACTCATAGGGAGTCAGACGACTCTTGCCGGTAACGCTCCTAGGGGGGTCAAGGGACCCACACCGAAGCATCAAGCGACTCCACAAGTATTTTAAGCTACTCATTTGATCCTTGCTCTACTTTTGCGCGACTACTGTTGAAAATAGCGGAGTATTCATTTTAAGCAAGTCCAATAATACTTGCCGTTCTGCCCAGCGACTGTAAAAAAAGAATAGTTCAATCTTAGCATTATTTTAATAAAACTCGTCAAAACAACACATATTTTCCAACAAAGTTATATAGAAAGCGCGAAAAGGTGGTCTGTGATTTCCAATTAAGAAGTTTGGGTATTCCTCATTTACATGCTTCTACGAGTATAGCCAACTAAAATGTGTGACTGTGATGTGCACAGTGTCATATGGTGCTAAATGAACAGCAGAAATCGCCATCATGTTTCCATATTTATTCCTTGTGATTAAGAATAAATCAAAAAGTGGTGACGGCTTGAGGGATCAGACTTGTGGTTTGCTAGGTTGTCGCTCCTGTCCAGCGTGAGCACCATGAAAAACGGTATCTGAAAAGCAGAACGTGATATTATGATGTGAAAATGAAATTGCCGTAAAGGTTTGCAAAACCTATACAATAAGTGGTTCACACAGACATAATAAAGGCTAACAACAAAACAACAAAGCACATCCTCCGGCAGCCAGGGGCATGCCGTGAGCGGTTATTGACCGCACGTTTTACAAACGTAACCCATCCTTAAATACTCAGATAAACAGATGCGAGTACTAGGGCCCGAACGACACCCAGCGCGTGCGTACGCCGTCTACGTCGAGATCAGACATGTCATATGCTAGAATTAGCGCACATAACTCCCACAATCACGTACACCCACTCGATTCTGTTATAACGCCCAACGTCATCGCAGTGTATGCAAACCACGAAAACAGCAAACAGAAACGAGGGAAAAGAGTGCACGCCGGCGGCCGCAACAACGCGCGCCGTCGAAAGTCTAGAGCTTTTTCACTTTACCGGCGAGGCGTGTCCAACTTGAATGACTACCGCGTACATTCTGGAAGCCACCGTACTATATCTGCACCTCAAACTACCGTCTTTAAGCCAACAAAAACCATTACATATAGTGCGTCTGAGCGTTCTGTACGCAGGCTTTTTCTTTTTTTTTTCACGTTCCCACGCGTGGAAGCACGCCGCACACTCAAGGTCGATGGAAATGTTATTATGAACTAGACTAAAGTGCATCTCAAAACGACATCTTGCACCTTGAGTAGTGCAGACACGACGTGCGATCAGCAAGAAATGACCCTCGATTATTGTTTCCATCGCTCACTTTATGGGAGCTTGTACAGCAACGCGCATAACGGTGGCAACTCGTTAACTGACAGCTTTAGTTGGGCATCCGCAACAGCCCCGCGGATACAGGCTACTGTTGGAAATGGCTGGCAGATTCCGCAGAGCTGCTGCAGACGCCCAGCTAAAGCTGTATAATTAGTACCTACGAAAGCAGTACACTCACCGTTAACTGGCGCCCGTTGTCGGTGTCCGCAGCTCCATGAGTATTTCGCCCTCCAAGCGTCACTTCGTGCACGGAGCCGGCGTCAATACCACCGAAGACGCGCAACCAACTCATCCACGCAACGCATTCCCATAGACCAGGAGACTGAGAATGACTGAGACGACTGAGAGAGGAGAGCGGCGCGCCACCCCGGCGCCAACCCAGTCTGCGTCGCCGAGCAAGGCGCCACAACGGCGCCAAAGGGCGAGCGTGCGATATGTATGGCGTATACGGCGGCTCTTCCGTATACCGAAGCCAATCGAAACGCGTTTCAGGAGGGTCCAGTGACTCCTTCCCAAATGCGAACTCTTTTTTTCTGCCTGTACCTTCCAAAAGAGGTCAGATGGACACCCCAAGAGAGTCACGGTTCCATGACCCTCTTTTGACTCTCTTTTTTCTTAGAGTGTACACGCATTCGTTGTTACACACCGTACACATAATGATTGTCGGTTGTTTCGCCGGAAGGGCATGTGGTGTCCATGGGCTCCGATTCTTCGGCTTCGGGACCTAATGTCAACACTACACATGGCAGCAATCGCGAGGCCGAACACTGTATTAAGGCGAAAGCCTTAGATGCCTCATCAAACGTGAAAATTCGCCGTCGGCGCGCTGCCAGCACGAGTGATGCAAGAATTCATCATTACGTGATGACTTCTCAGATAATAAAATTCTGTGACATTGTCGTGACGTCGCATAACGGGATGTCGCCATATTACATCTTCGCTTGATCAAAATGGGCCGATCACGGAGGCAGTGCATAACAAGCTGAGGTAAAGAAAACTTGCATCGCCTCCGATTCTTGAGGCTGTAAGAAAACCACGTGAGATCCAGAAATATCTCGGAGGGAGGCACGGGATGTTCAGTACATTGACTGGGAAGAAAAAGAAGATGGCTTTCGCCTTTCAGTCGTCTTAGGTGAATTCATAACGGATCCTGTGAGTTTTTTTAAGGAAATAAAAATACAATCTTGATTTCTTTCCGTTTCATTTGCAGAGTGGAACACGACAGTATGGCATACAAAGGCATGCGAGTGACGTGGTTGCAATAGCCTGAAATAGAAAGTAAAACGCGAGTGCTATCAAACTCGAATGCAAGTATTGAACTGGCAGCACGGCCTGAGAGACTGCCTGCGGAATACGTACAATGGGGATGGAAAGAACCGAGAACACGTGGCATCTACATTCCTTGCTTTTTCGCATTTTAACACGAAAGTGTTTTATGACGGGGGTCCACCACTGCTCCACTGACGCATTTCCGTCACGGATATGACGTTGTAAAATATAAAGACTAACATATGGCAAAGAAGAAACTGTAAGAAAAAGTTCCGTCACAGGGAGTCGAACTTACGACCTCTCCATCGCCAGCCCGGAGCGCCAAACGACTCCGCCACAGACGGCATGTTCTCTGCAATGCAACGGCGAGCTATTTATGTGCACCATTTGCCGGTGGCGGTACTTAGAGATCAGCAGTACAGCGTGTTTTCGTTATCACTAGCGAGATGTCGCGAAGGGCTCGAAGAGCGCGCTTTAAAAGTCGTCCCCCACGCGGATTAGCGCGCACCTCGACAGGGCGTGGTCGCTCGTGCCGGCGCTTATCTCGTGATCTCGGTGGTTTGTACGCCTTGCGCTCTGCCTGCAAGTTTCCGTTGAGAGCACGAAGGTCACCTCGCTCACTGCAGCGGCCGCTTTTGCGAAAGGAGCGTGCTGCTCACACAGAAATAAGTTACAACTGTGACAGTTCGCGCTCATCCTGTGTACGTTCGTTCCGCGCGTCCTTTCTGCTTGAGCAGCGCATTGCGAATTTCGAGCGGCTTGCCGTTCTTCGCGTAACATTACAATTTGATGCTGTAGCATTCATTCCTTCGCGCTTGGGGCGAAAGAATGCACAACAAACGCTCAACTACGTCTGTGAAGACACGTTTCACTTTCGTGTTACACCGATTCCTATGACAGATGGATCAGCCATGTTTTTTTTTCGAGTGGCTGCAACCTTATGATCGATGAAAAGATGAAGTCATCCATGATACAATCAAAAACCATCTAGCATCTTTTTATTGCCACCATGATCAGAACCCCAGTACGTTCGCGTTTCTTTCCATCCCCCTGTACCCGTGAAAGCCTGCGAGAAGCACACATGCAATTTAACTCGGATGCAAACACGAATTCGTGAGCTTCGTAATACGCGCGGCCGTTCATCGCCAGCCTATCAAAGCCTAGAGTTACTGTATATGCTACCTCTAGGTAGCAGAGTTGCGCATAGGTCTGGCTAGCAACCACAGCTATGCAGTGAAGTCGCACTCTGCTTTTGCAGGCAACATGCCTACCGTGTCGCCGATTAACATGTCGGGCGTGTCGAAGACCGACGATAAACATTGGCTGTCGATGACTAGCGTTAATTCAGTTCGCTGCCGCGGCGGCGTCGAGTAATACAAAAAATTATGGCTGATCCCTCCGTCAAAGGAATCGGTATAACACGAAAGTGAAACGTGTCTTCACAGAAGTAGTGCTTATTGTGTAGTGATATATGAGAGCTTGCACAATGTCTATTCGTGTTTGGCAGCTACAGCACCGTTTTGACGTGGATGCACCCACGTTGACGGCATGTCTCTATCGCGACGACTAACGCCCATGATCATGATTAAACCGTTGTGGTAGCGGACGTTGTGAACATTTATTTGGACACAGCAAATCGTGAATCCCGCGTAAGGATGATATCAACAAGCTCATAATCAACATTGGTACCCGGTACGCACGTCTTCAAAGCGTCGTCAATTAAGGAGAGAAACGGCATGGTGTGCGCTTTCTAGCAATGGGTGACCGACGCCTGCGCTCATGCATACACTACCACACACTACGCTTCAGCAACACGGAAGGTAGAGGTTCGTAGCCTGAGCCGCAAACGCGTGCGTCCCGCTGTGCTCCGTCTCGCATGCGCTAGTCTCGCTCCACCAAGGCACGACATTTGCCCGTCGAAATCGCGTCCTTTCTGCAACGCGTATTGCAGCAGTTTTGTTAGTCGGTGCTATCGCAATCGAAGCAGTCGGCGGCGGAGAAATCCCGTTGGTGCATGTGGAAGCTCCACTACTCCGATGAGCCGACGCACGCTAACACGAAGCGAAAGGCAAAGAAAGAACGTAACCAACGTAACTGCGTCAAGGGTGCTTTGGCAACGTCAGCGCGCCCAGTGTACCTCGCTGGTATCGAGACGCTGTAACCATGACCTCCGATATCGCGCGCAATCTCGCAGAAAGCGCTAGTAAGTGCCTTCTCGGGGTCTTCTCGCCGCAGCCGTGCAGCTTGTCGAGCCGCTTCGGCTTCGCTGGCTCGAACGACGGAATCTGCTTCGCGGCGTCGACGTGCAGCTTCGGCATCGCAGGCTCTCACCTCAGGATTCTGTCTGCGAGCGCGCCCTGCCGCCGCCTTCCGTGCCTTCCGTTCCGCAGCCTTGTCTTCCACCTGGCGGCTCCGAGCTAAAGGGAAAGCGTGCCAAGAGGGAGCCTCTTGGCACGTTACTTCTGAAATGTTGTCTTCGGGTGTCGTTGAAAGCACGAGGCGTAGTAAAAAAGAAAGAACGCCACACAGGCGAACACGCAACGAGAGTGTCACTCGTCGACGTCGTCTTCTTCCTCTACTGCATACCAGAACGCGCGCAGTAAAGAAGAAAGAATGCCACACAGGCGAACACGCACGAGAGCCTCACTCGTCAACGTCGTCTTCTTCTTCTACTGCATACCAGAGCGCGCGCTTCTCACGAACTAGAGGTGGCTACTACAATGCTACACACAAACGGAGGATGGACAGACCCACGGAATAAGGAGCTTCGCCCCTAAAATTTGCCCGAGCGTCAGCTTCTTCGCAATGCATCGTTGCTAGCGGCGTTTGGAAGACATATGCGCAACTCTGCTACCTAAAGGCAGCATATACAGTAACTCTATCAAAGCCTATCGCACAGCGCCACCACGCGGCAGCGGTGAGCGGAGGCGGAGCGCGCGCTCGACGTCCCGAGGAGAGCTTTTGCCCAGGCCGCGGGCCCAGGCACTGAAAAATAGAGGAGGCGCTGGTTGAAGTTACAGAGAGCACGATGGTCACTTCGCCTACTGCAGCTGCCACTTTTGCGAAAGGAGCGCGCTGCGCGCACACAAGTTACAACTGTGACAGTTAGTTCGCGCTCATCTTCCGTATACTTGTGCGTTCCAAAAGGACATGCTTCTGGGCTAGTTGGTGCATGTATTGCTTAGGTACAGAAGACTGAGGCGCGAAATACATTTCTTGAAAAAGGGAGAAGCAGAAGAGAAGACAGAGAAGCGCCAACTACCAACTGGTAACAGTTGGTAGTTGGCGCTTCTCTGTCTTCTCTTCTGCTTCTCCCTTTTTCAAGAAATGTATTTCGCGCCTCAGTCTTCTGTACCTAAGCAATACTTGTGCGTTCGTTTCGTGCGTCCTCATTTGTGTTTCAGCAGCGAGCTTTTACTGTCGAGCTGTGACAATTGTTAGTTCGCGCTCATCCTGTCTATGTTCTCTCCGTGCGTCCTTTCTGCTCGAGCAGCGTGTTGCGAGTTTCGAGCTGCTTGCCGTTTTACGCGTGACATGACAATTTCTTGCTGCATTCATTCGTTCGCCCTTGTGCCGAAACAATGCACAAGAAACGCTCAACTACGTCTGTGAAGAGTAGTGTGTCGGAACGGAGCGGAAACCGAAAACGAAAAACGAAAAAAAAAGCGATATTTTTGACCGGAACGAAAACGTAACCGAAACTCTATCTATTATTTCGTTCTGGAGTGAAACCGAAATTTTTGGAATCGTTTTTCGGTTCAGGAGAAAACTTCGCAATCCGGAACAACTGAGCTCATGCAATGTGAGCATATCTCATGGTACAGTATTAGCGCGTAGAATAAAACGAAACATTTGTGGAGTAATTGATAGGAAGCTGCTTGAATAAGCAACAGGTGTAAATAAGAAATGTTGCAAGCTAAAACATATGTCCTCGATAGTTCCATGCAGAGTGGGCGTTGTTTGCCAGGTGCCTTTCTCGTGTGGCCACGCCTACATAGGCCAAACGGGGCGCTGTTTGAATATTAGATTATAGGAACATAGACGCTCGCCAGTAGGCAATCCATATTCACATCTGGCTAGACATTGTAATGAAGATGAGTGTACTGCGATATTTGCAGACACTGTGCGTATTTTTGCGCATGCGGGTCAGGCTACCAGAGAAATTATGGAAGATTTATACATTCAGAACAAGGGCTGTAGTTGTGTAGGCGTGCCTTCTGTAGCCCTGCACGACAGAAATTTCGTTCTTGAATAGTTTTAAATGTGAAGCATCTTATAGCGGAGTTCAATCCGCTGGTGGTGCTGTGCGGCGTGACCATCCTTACTGCGCATGCGGCAGCCCTCTCCACACACCTCCTCACCCTCTCCACTTCCCCCTCCCCCTCCCCTTCCCCCCTCTCCACTTTTCTCTCCCATTCCCCTATCTCCTCCCCACCTTCCCTCTCTCCCCTCCCCTCTGCCCTTTTCCCCTCCACTCTCCACTTCCCCTCTCCCATCCCCTTCTCCACTTCCCCTCTCCTTTTTGCCTCTCTCCCCTCTCCACTCCCCCTCTGAAACGCGGGCTCTACATGCCGAAACGCTGCTTCGCATCGCCTCAGGTCCCCTTTAGCGGGAGATTGTGTAATTTTTGTCACATAATTGTTCGTGGTTAGTCCTAACCTTTTGCATTTATCCTCTGCTTGACGTCGTCGGCGTGTGGTCATTTGGTTATAGGTTATGCTTTAAAATGTGTGTTTTTGCGCTAATAAAGTTAGTTGTGAAAACAGCGCTGGAGTTCGTGTCCCTTCTTCACTTCTGTCCTCGTTATCGCGCTGAATCCCCCCAATATGTTCAACGGAATCCAACTCGCCCAAATGTCAGTTCTTCTGTCCATGTAATATTTATCGCAATCAATATGCAAAAACCGTGGAAGCGGCCTCACCTTTTTTTTCTCCAGAGCTGCATCGTATTCGCTGTGAGAGAGAGAGAGTGATTCGTGAAAGAAATGGAAAGGGGCGCTATTTTCTGCCTCCCGTCGTGGGGGCACGGCTCAGCGCCCTTAGGAATGGGGAAGGGGAAGTAAAGATGATAGAAGAAAGGAAGATAGAAGGAGTGATTAGCGTGGCAAGTGTGTCTTGTCCACGAAGGCGGGAGCACGAAGCCAAAGGGCTCGTCTATAAGGTGGCGAGGTCCGCAGAAGCCGCAAACTCGAGGAAGGCTCGCAGGGCTTGCAGCTTTGAACGTGCAGGAAAGAGAAAGTCCTCCACCGTTGTGGCAGGGAGCCCGAGCAGGCGATAGCGGCGCGCCATCAAGCGTCATTCAGCGGCCAGGGCAGGGCAGGCGCCTTTTCCAATGGTTTAGTTCTCGACTTCGCTGCCCTTCTTACCGGTGATATCTCCTCGCCACATTCATATTTCTTCACGAAGCACGCGTACAATGTCAGCAGTTACCGTTGAGCCTGTCAGGATTGCACAAAATGGAGCGAAGTCAGTTGGTCGCGCCCGATAGTCATGCGAGACAAGGAAGAAGGGGTGGGCAACTGCATGGAAAAGCAGGGTGGAAGACAACTCACAACTGATGCGTCTCGCATATGGACCAATCGACAGTATGTGCCCTAATGATGTGATGTGAATCACCGTTCTGGCGTCACAAAGTGTGCCAAAAAAAATCACGCCATATCCACTAAGTGAATGATGATGAGTGGGCGAAGCTCCGGAGGTAATCTGGTAAACCGCCAATCCCCGTAAATTTTGCCCACTCGATCATCATACAAAGACCTGACACACAAACGCGGGGGTCCTCATATATGACGTTAAGCTCAGGGGAACGTTTATTGTCGGCGTTGCCGTTTTGCCTTTAGAGGGCGAGAGCGCCTTCACGATTGTTTTCATCCATGGCAGAAAGAGAATGTGTGGTCTGCAACACGCTTATACTTCATGGTCATCAGCGTCATCGTTATCACGTGTAGTGGGTACATTCCACTATACTGGAACGCGCTTATTCTTCATGGTCATCAGTCGTCATCGTCATGGAACGCGCTTATACTTCATGGTTATCAGCGTCATCGTCATCGTTATCACGTGTAGTGGGTACATTCCACTATACTGGAACGCGCTTATTCTTCATGGTCATCAGTGGTCATCGTCATCTTTATCACATGGAGTGGATACATCCCACTATGCGTGGCTACATACTACATACTACAAAGGAGGGACAGGCTCACACCCTGAGGAGCTTCGCCCCTAAAAGACGACAAACACCAAGAAACAATAACGCGCTCGATTTTGCATTTCCAAAGGCTGTTTTGGGGCCCTGTAACCCTTTCAGTCACGAATTATGATGCACTGCCTGCAAATGCATCAAATTTGCGTGGCATCATTCCAAGGCACTCAGTATTATATTCCAAGAAATAAAATGAAGGAATGTGTTGTTTTGTGAGTTACAGTTTTTAATGTTATTAGCGTGTAATTAAATATCTAATTATTCTGCAATCAGTAAGCTTCAATCCTTGCATAAAAGGAATCAACTATTAGGCCCAAAATGCATGCGCAGTTTGTTTTTTGATTGTATGCCTTTCGAGCGAAGAAAGAAGATACTCTTGACGTCGGTCCTGGAACGTCGCACGTCGAAGGATCGTCGAACATGGTAGTGTCTCTAGAAAAGTAATCATTTGCAGCAATAAGCAACATAATGAAGTTAAATAACCGCCAGTTGTCCACTAAGGAAGCATGCGCAAATTTGCACACTAAGTTTTAGGCCATTTGAAGAAACACGTGGTGCGGGATGCGACTCCGAAGTTGATGTGTACAGTTAGTTGTACACACCGTGACTGAAATGGCTAAAAAGACAGGGCGTACAAACACGGACGCAAAAGAGTAGCCAAGACACCACCAATGCCTCCAACAATCGAAAAATCCAACAAGAAAATTTGACGACGCAAACCACCGAGAAGAAAAGGCGAAAGGAAAGAGCGTCAACTCGCAACTGACTTTACTCTTGCAAATCCACCGCAATATATATACCATGCCACACATGCACAATAACACACTATGCGTCACATCCAACATTCGGCCACTCTCAATGCACGTACTAGTTCAGAAATCCGTCAAAAAAATCAAATTCAGCTGAACGCAGTACCACCGACGTATCGCCAATACAGATATCTTTTTTATTTCGGATGAGGTATGCTCCTAGCATCTCTCGCTCAATCACCTCCTTGCTTCTACCGAGAATAGTGATATTGGCAAATCCTGCCTCCCATCCACACGTGCTGCTGCGCACAGGCAAATTCGTCAAAAGGTCATTCTTCATCGAAAGAGCATGCTCCCTCGTTCGATCGTTTACGCATCGGCCGGTCTGGCCGATGTAAACCCTTCCACAGGAGAACGGAATTTCTCAGACCACTCCCGTCGCACAGGTGACGTAGAGCCTCGCATGCCTCTTACCATGGGGGCAGGCACGGATCCTCTTCAAATCTGTGGGCACAGGCCCGACAGTTTCCTTGGCGCAGATAACACCACAGGTACTTTGTACCTATTGGCCACCTTTTTAAGGTTGTGTGCAACCTTATGGGCGTACGGGACAACCACTGGTCTTTTCTCGAACCGCTGACATTCCTTCTTTTTCCCTTTCATATTTTGAAGCAGGGATTCAGCCTCTGCTGCAACAACCGAGCGAGGATACCCAGCTGAATATAGCCGGCTGACCTGGTTGTCAAAGCTCTCCTGCATCCTGTGAGGGCAAGACTTAGACAACGCACCTTCCAAGCACATAAAAGCAATACCTCTCTTAACTACTTTAGATTGGGCAGCATCATAGTACATCAGCTCTTTACACGATTGAGGCCGTTAGGCCCAACAGATGTTCTATTCCGTCAGGGTGAGGCTCAAATCTAAAAATTGAATTTTCTCTTTAGTAGGTAGCTCATGCGTGAAGGACAGCCCCTTCGCATGTTGTCGAAATTTCTTTAAGATCTCGTCCACCAAGTTGGTGGGTGTAAAACCTGGTTTAGCCTTTACAACTACCAAGAAGTCGTCCACATACCTGTGCACCCTGCACACATTTGCATTGTCAAGAGCCTGAACCAATACTCTGTCAAAAGATGCCAAAAACAAACTGCACAGTACGGGCGCTACACACGAGCCGATACATATCCCGTTGCGTTGAAGATAAACCTGCCCTTCGTGCGTCACAAACGTCGAGCACAAATAAAATTCTAAAAGGGTCAAGAAATTATCAACACCCGCACTCCTCTCAACACCCGCACTCCTCTCAAATGCCAAAACGCCATTATCTTCGATGCTAGCTTTCACTACTTTGAACAATTCAACATGCGGCACAGAATAAAATAGATGCACAACATCTACCGAGAACGCATACCCGCCCCTTGAACATCAAGCAAAAATTGGGTAACGTCAGCAGAGTTCCTTATAACAAAGGGATCTTCCACAGGGAGCATATTAAGTTGCTTGAACAGATATCTGCTCACTAGATTCAGCCACGAGTCTCTTTCGCTTACAATACACCGGAAAGGCTTCCCAGGCTTGTTTGTCTTCACACTGAAAAAAATTCACAACACTCCTAGCTTGGCCGCATTAACCGATTTAGAAAGTCTGGTAAGCTCAAGCTCTTTACAAAGCAACGTGGCCTTGGCTTTTACCTTATTCACTTGAACAGTCACCGGTTTGAAGTTCTTTTCTATGGCAGCTGCCGCTTGTTCGCTGAAGGCCCTCGTTGTCAAAACGACGAAGCCTCCCTCATTGTCAGCTCGTAGGAGCTGAAGTTCGTTCTGCCTGAAGAAAGAACGAATTCTAACGCACGAATCCTTACGACACAGTTTGGCAGGCTGAACACACTTGGCCAGGCAGTCTACTCCTTCCAGTAGGCATCGTTCTTTGTCTTCTGCTTCCACTGAGTTCGCCACCTGCCTGTTCAGTGCCAGCAAAGCAGGAACACGAAGCCCCGGTGGCGTAGAAAACTTTGTCCCTTCCTTCAGTGTGCTGGAAATTCCTTGAGGCAAAGACACATCACTCAAAAGATGCAGCTGGGCAGGCCTTGCAGCTTACCTCTTGCCAGCCCAGGGCTAATAGTTTAACGTACACCGTCACCAAAACTCTGTTGTTTGCTCCGCGGCTTTCTGAAAGTACTTCAGTTTTTGATGAGCTAGCCAGCCTGTGTCATAGGTAAATCATTTCATAGGCAGGCAGTCCTGCAAAAGGCGTATTTGTCTCCACACTTCCGACTTTCAAACTCGGCAAATACTCTTCGCGTGTCCAACCGACGGTTTGACCCGTCCACACAAAGCTTGCACTTCAAGAGGGACCAATCCATTCTTGCTGTGGTACGCTAGGTATCTTGCGCGGCAAGTAGCATAGGCAATAAGAGCGACTAGTAAGCAAGGCTCAGAATCGGGAAGAGATGAGCATAGGGTAGGGCCAGCAAAAGAAGAAATATACTTTAGTTAAACTTGCTGTTGGGCAGTTGGTGCATGTTTACAAGAAAATTCGACGACGCAAACCACCGAGAAGAAAAGGCGAAAGGAAAGAGCGTCAACTCGCAACTGACTTTATTCTTGCAAATGCACCGCAATACATACACCATGCCACACATGCGCAATAACACACCATGCGTCACATCCACCATTTGGCCATTCTCAATGCATGTGCTAGTTCAGAAATCTCTCAAAAAATCAAATTCAGCTTAACGCAGTACCACCGACGTATCGCTAAACAGATATGACAAGGAGGGAGGCTTCGTCGTTTTGACAACGAGGGCCTTCAGCGAACAAGCGGCAGCTGCCATAGAAAAGAACTTCAAACCGGTGACTGTCCAAGTGAATAAGGTAAAAGCCAAGGCCACGTTGCTTTGTAAAGAGCTTGAGCTTGCCAGTCTTTCTAAATCGGTTAATGCGGCCAAGCTAGGTGTGTTGTCAATTTTTTTCAGTGTGAAGACACATAAGCCTGAGAAGCCTTTCCGGTGTATTGTCAGCGAAAGAGACTCGTGGCTGAATCTAGTGAGCAGATATCTGTTCAAACAAATTAATATGCTCCCTGTGGAAGATCCCTTTGTTATAAGGAACTCTGCTAACGTTACCCAAGTTTTGCTTGGTGTTCAAGGGGGCGGGTACGTGTTCTCGGTAGATGTTGCGCATCTATTTTATTCTGTGCCGCATGTTGAATTGTTCAAAGTAGTGAAAGCTAGCATCGAAGATAATGGCGTTTTGGCATTTGAGAGGAGTGCGGGTATCTGTGTTGATAATTTCTTGACCCTTTTAGAATTTTATTTGTGCTCGACGTTTCTGACGCATGAAGGGCAGGTTTATCTTCAACGCAACGGGATATGTATCGGCTCGTGTGTAGCGCCCGTACTGTGCAGTTTGTTTTTGGCATCTTTTGACAGAGTATTGGTTCAGGCTCTTGACAATGCAAATGTGTGCAGGGTGCACAGGTATGTGGACGACTTCTTGGTAGTTGTAAAGGCTAAACCAGGTTTTACACCCACCAACTTGGTGGACGAGATCTTAAAGAAATTTCGACAACATGCGAAGGGGCTGTCCTTCACGCATGAGCTACCTACTAAAGAGAAAATTTAATTTTTAGATTTGAGCCTCACCCTGACGGAATAGAACATCTGTTGGGCCTAACGGCCTCAATCGTGTAAAGAGCTGATGCCCTATGATGCTGCCCAATCTAAAGTAGTTAAGAGAGGTATTGATTTTATGTGCTTGGAAGGTGCGTTGACTAAGTCTTGCCCTCACAGGATGCAGGAGAGCTTTGACAACCAGGTCAGCCGGCTATATTCAGCTGGGTATCCTCGCTCGGTCGTTGCAGCAGCGGCTGAATCCCTGCTTCAAAAGATGAAAAGGGAAAATAAGGAATGTCAGCGGTTCGAGAAAAGACCAGTGGTTGTCCCGTACGCCCATAAGGTTGCAGACAACCTTAAAAATGTGGCCAATAGGTACAAAGTACCTGTGGTGTTATCTGCGCCAAGGAAACTGTCGGGCCTGTGCCCACACATTTCAAGAGGACCCGTGCCTGCCCCCTGGTGTAAGAGGCATGCGAGAGCCTACGTCACCTGTGCGACGGGAGTGGTCTATGAAATTCCGCTCTCCTGTGGAAGGGTTTACATCGGCCAGACCGGCCGATGCGTAAACGATCGAGCGAGAGAGCATGCTCTTTCGATGAAGAATAACATTTTGGCACATTTGCCTGTGCACTGCAGCACGCGTGAATGTGAGGCAGGATTTGCCAATATCACTATTCTAGGTAGAAGCAAGGAGGTGATTGAGCGAGAGATGCTAGAAGCATACCTCATCCGAAAGAAAAAAAGATATCTGTATTAGCGATACGTCGGTAATACTGCGTTCAGCTGAATTTGATTTTTTTGACAGATTTCTGAACTAGCACGTGCATTGAGAGCGGCCGAATGTTGGATATGACGCATGGTGTGTTATTGCGCATGTGTGGCATTGTATATATATTGCGGTGGATTTACAAGAATAAAGTCAGTTGGGAGTTGACGCTCTTTCCTTTCGCCTTTTCTTCTCGGTGGTTTGCGTCGTCGAATTTTCTTGTAAACGTGCACCAACTAGCCCAACAGCAAGTCTTACTAATCGAAAAATCGCAACAGCGGCGGAATAGAAGGTAGTCACAAATAAATACTTATCTGCGCATGCCCAGGCAAGAGGTGATACCTATCAATCGGGTGCGCGTTGCGGTCTACGTGAGAGCTAACTGTTCGCTGTCTTGACTTCTGTCTTGTGTCCGTGTTTGCACGTCGTGCCTCTTTAACATGAATGCCTACCAACTAGCTCAGCTATCTGTTATTACAAGTTTTCCATTGCCTTTATTTCATATTGATTTATCGATTCGCGCGAGTAAAAATAAAATGAAAAAAGTGTACTAACGCATCCATGCATCTTACTTACCAGATTTCTTTAGCTATACAGTGCACTATGTGCTCCACGAATATGATACCCAGCGCGTTGCTCCGTCGCCCTTTTAAGGGTGGAGGAAGCCGCAGCGTTTAGGTCAGGCAATACTCGCGACACTTCTGCAGGAGAGAAAGATACAACTTCCGGGGAGCTATTCGCGATGTGTCCATCTAGAGATGTCCGTGCATATCGGCAGAGCGCATTCATTTACTCGAAAAAAGGGGTGAACCGTGATGTCACCTCGCCATTGACCACGTCGACGCACAGAACACGGCAGCTCATTCCCAGTGTAAGAAAAGAGTGGACGAAATGTACAGAGGCAAGAACTTGTCAAGTCTGAACTTTCATATGAATGTGCCCCAGATGTTTGAGAACGATGCAGTAAATTCGTACCGAGCTTGTCAGTAGCGTTAGACGGGCAGACGCATTAAACCTAATCCAATGGCTATCGCGATCAGAGTTTATGCACGGCCTCCGAGATGTGCGCCCAAGAGCGGCTCTCTGGGGGCTGTGGTCGTTGCGTTGAAGCGCATTCCGTCCCCCTCATTCGCGTCGAGAGTTGGGAAAGCTTCGTGACGTCAAAATGACGTTGCAAAAGAAGAACCGGAAACAGAGGGCGCGCTGCTCGCCGAGCTCCGGCCAATCAGCGGCGGCTGAAATGAACAGTCCATTACGTGGAAACATCTAGAACCCCCTGTGAAGAGACGTATTTTATGTCCATATTCTCCGTTCTTGTTAAAAGAAAAGACAAACGGCGGCGCACCGCAATTATTCGGCGGTGGCGCGAGCGGCGTGAGCAAAAACAGGCGGCGGCAGCGGCGTGGCGCGGCGGCGCACATGTCTAGTGTCAGGTACCGGGGCCTTCTGGCGGTGAGGGCACAGCACGTAGCGGTGTTTACAGTTGGAACTGTACGTGCAGTGATTCCCGTTGAAAGCGATACAGCGCGGGATGCAAGTGGGTGGCGATCTTTCAGGCGATGTGGGGGAAGCGGCGCTACAGCGATGGCACCGCTCCTGCCGCGGCTTGGGGCACACGTCGGTCCGGTGGCCGGTCGAGCGGCAATTAAAGCAGGCTTCTACCTTGTTGCCGAACGGAAGGAGGCGAAGCTGGACACAAGTGGTAGGAGATCCAGCGGGGTAGTTTCGGGTCTGTGAGAGTGGGCAAGATGTGACGGGACTTGCCCATGCGGTGGCCGCCCACAACAGAGAGGGTAGGATTGCTTACCTGAAGGTCTTCAATGATGGCTTGGTCCGTGAAGTCGTCGAAGGCGTGGTAGAGTATGCTCACAGAGGGCATCGTCTGCCAGTGGGGCGTAGAGGTGGACGGTGAAAGTCTTGCCGGAAACCGTGAGGGAGGTGATGCGGAGTTACGCTTGAGCACGAGCCGAGTCCGCGACGATGAGCGTAAAATTGTTGTTGACAGGGTGGATCCACACCGTGTCGCGAGATGTGGGCGGAAGGTCTTGCAGGCGTGCTGCTTGCAGCAAGGTGGTGAACAAGTGCCAAGGCTGGAGCTTTGTAAGTTCTACGGCGCTTTTTGGGCGGCCGACGATGTTGTTAAGGTGTTTAATAGACAGCACTCAACGACAATGAGTAATGGCGACAGTCAGTGAATCGTGTCGGCCGGGAGATGAGGGAGTGGAGCGTGGCGCTGGTGCTGCGGAGGCGAAGTGTTCGCCCGCTTCGAAGGCGGTGATGATGACGACAGGGAATCCGGCGTGGCGGTGGGCTTAGCTGTGGTGGCGGCAAGGCGCAAGGCTTCTCGGCGTTGCTCTTGGGCGCGGAGGCCTGGCAATTGGCAGGATTCGTCCGAGAATTCTTCGGGAGACTCTTCCTGTCCTGCGTCAGTGTACTCATAAGCGGTGGACAGCTAGGAGATGGACCGCGAGGCAGCGGCGGAAGGCCGCGCCGTCACGCCGTCGTCGATGAGCTGGCGTGCAGGCGGCCGCACTCGAGCTAAGCCTGACAGGCCTAGGTCAGTGTGCGGCGTGGTCGAAGGCTTGCGAAGGCTTTCCCGGGCCACCCCTGGTGAGTTTCGTGATAAAGTGGGTGTCGAAGAAATTCAGACAATGTGCTCCAGCCACCCGTGAAGAAATTATACGGATAGGGTGGAAAGGACCGGCACGAGGGCGGAAAATTGGCGGAGCCGAAGTGAGGTGCGACTGCTCTCAACGGTAATCCACCCCTTCTCCCCTCGTAGCCGATGCACAGTTGCGCGAAAATGGGATTTTGACGAGATCCTACGACCCAGTCGCAACAGCAATACGATGGTCATGCAAACTTGTACGTTCATAATTTGGCAAGGGAGCTACTTCACAAGGGAGCCCCTCTGCAGCAATTATTCGCTCACAGTCGGAGAAGCTGCATGTCATAATCTTACAAGAACGTCGCGCTGCCTGGTTCTTCCGTGACGAAGGAAGAGGTGTCGGAGCGCTGATAAGCGACAAGCCAACCCACGTCGTCCACGACCTTAAGATGACTCGAGCAAGATCGAGCGCGACATGCAAACGGGTCGTTGTTTCAATGAAAGGGACAGAGAGCACAAGCTGTCAAATAAGAACTAGGGAGGGCATTTAGCCGAGCATTGCAAAAGAAGCGGGTGCACACCTGAGTTTGCGCGCAGAAGTTTCCCAACGAGGGCTCTAGATAGAACAGAAAGGGAAATTGTCGAAGCTTACTACATTTAAAAGATCGGTAACAATTGCACTCGTATGCATTGAATAACGCTCTTGAACAGAGAAGTGACCTTCTTGGACAAGCTCAGTTTCTAGTTCCTTGACTTTATGCTTGATCTTTTTAGCCAAGTTTTTTTTTCGTGTTTTCGTAATCTTGTTTTGTTGGTATTATTTGTTGTTACACTTTAAATGGTTCGTTCTATTGACGCACCACTTGGACCTTTAACTCTGGTTGTTATTTTTTTTGTTACGCTTTGTGGGAGATGACAGCGCCTGCCATGGCCGGCAGCGTCTACCCGTGAGTCCAGCCCAAGCACTGTCCACGGCACGCACTACACTCGCACTTCGTCGTTGTCTATTCATTCTCTGCAACGTCCCTCTAGCGGTATTCCCATACTCCCCCCCCCCCCCCAAGGGGGCGATGGCGACAGCCCGCGGCAGCCGACTAGGCCGACGCCCCCACCGGCGGTAAAACCTGGAGAGCTGGTGCACCAAGCGAAGATACGAAGAGGCGCAGCAGACCAGGCAGCACAGCTCCGGGATCGAGGTCTTCCAGGCACCTGCGGGTCCTAAACCTTTCGAGGTCTTCCAAGATATCCCGCAGGTCCTAAACCATACGCGGCCTTACACACCCGCCTGGTCGCGGTCCCTGTCTTCGCTCAGAAAGTGCACTCAGTAGGTCGCCGGTTAGGTGCAGCCGCCAACCTGCAGGAAGGCCAGGCAGCCGCCACAGGGGTGCAGGGTATGGGAGGGTGAAGCACCCGTCGCTCGACAGCCCGCGTTCGAATTCTCCTCCTCCGTCTTATTATTCGTCGTGGACCAGACCATTTCCATCGATGCCCCGTTCTCCTCCAAGCCGATCGTCTCGTCCTTCTCGTCTTCGTCTTCCTTGGGATCGCCCCCTTCCTCCTCATAATCATCTGCACAAGAGCGCGGGGTCTGCAGCATCATCTTCCTCCTTCATTTCTGTCTTCGCCCTAACTTGCGCCCTTCGCAGCCACCTTGTCGTCTTCTAACTCGTCCTCGTCCTTAGCGTAGTCCTCCTTCTGGCTCTCGGCTTCCTCCCCCTCCTCCTGCTTATTCTGCATCTTCTTCTCCTTCTCCGCGTCGTCTTCGGATTACGCGTTCTCCTTGTCTTTGTGATCCGCCTTTTGAACTCCTTCAGGTAATTCGGTCACCTCGGCTAAATTCCGTTCCTGCGGATACCTTTCAGTGTTGGCGTCGCCGGCCCCTTCTCCTTGGCCGAGATGACTACGTCGGCCTTCTGCTGCGTGGCGACGTCGGCTTGCTTTTCGGCAGAAGTCCTGGCTTTTCTGTGCAAACAGCTCTCACGGCTGCTCTCACGGCTGCAGTTTGGACGGCGGGCATTCAAGGGCAACGGAACAGCCGACGAGACGCGGTCTCCCCCACGAACGCGGTCCTACCCGGAACGACGCAGGGGCCCCACGTTGCTGGCGCCAATGTGGGAGATGACCACGCCTGCCATGGCTGTCAGCGTCCACCCGTGAGTCCAGCCCAAGCACTGTCCACGGCACGCACTACACTAGCACTTCATCGTTGTCTATTCATTCTCTGCAACGTCCCTCTAGCGGTATTCCCATAACTTTTAGTTTTTCAGACGCAGAGCCTATCTCTTAAATTTGTTTTTGTTTTTAAATGCGAAGCATTTCTTAGCGAACCTCAGCCACTTTGGCCGTTTCTATCTACGTATCTATCTATCTATCTATCTATCTATCTATCTATCTATCTATCTAGCCGCCTACGTCTTGGCGCTCTCCTGGCCGTCTCCATAACTTGTAATATACCAAAATTGGCAGAGCAGGGGATCAGTGTATGACGAAGACGATGCACTGGTCATGACATGAATAACGCAAAATACCTGTCGCGTACGTCATGAAACCCTTTCTCTCAGTCACGTGTGGCACATACCCGTATACCAGAGTTCATGTTATGCGGGTATGTGCCACAGGTGATAGAGTCTCAAACAACACAGTAACCGCGAACACACACATTGACACGCATGGAAAGTGATAATAATAATAAGTGTTTTGGGTTTTATGTACCAAAACCACGATATGATTATGAGAGACGCCGTACCGAAGGGCTCCGGAAATTTTGACCATCGGGTATTCTTTAACGTGTACCGACATCGCACTGTACACGGGCATCTAGCATTTTGCCCCCATCGAAATGCGACCACCGCGGCAGGGATCGAACCAGCGACCTTCGGGTCAGCAGTCTAGCACCGTAACCACTACACCACCGCGGCGGACGCAAGGAAAGTGAGGAAGCTGAAGACCGAACACCTCTGGAGGACGCTCAACTACCATCCACTCGTCCACGTGGTCCGCAACGTGGACGACGCAAAACCAGGGTCAGTGCTTCCTACAATATATCTGCTGAGAGAACCAGGCTTCTCATCATTACCGGTGACTTCAACATTGAGTTATCAAGACCCAACAACGCTTGGTCCTTATACTGCGTGAAAGACGGCTTGGATGTGGAAAGGGCATGAAAAGATCTCTCTGCCACGTCCACCACATGAGGCATCATAGATCATTTCATCGTAAGAGGCATCCAGGATTTCCACCAGCTGTACTATACCTCGCACTTCACTACACTTAGACTCCGCATGGCCGCGATAACGAACGGATCCGATTAACAAGTCCGGTCAAGCTGCTAGTGCTCACTGATCACGGTGATGATGACCGTGTTGAAGAACTGTCAAGAACCCCTTCTACCCATGCACACGGGTTCGTGAAACGTGCGTCCGTTCTCCGTCATAACAGACAAGCATAGGCTTCCAAAGCAACGTCGAGCGGCGTCGCAGCTCTTATCGCAACTGGGGGCATCCACGGCCACAACACTGCCGCCCCCGCTTCCGCGCATGCGCAGAAGTCTTGGATTGCATCTGTGGTGCGTCACAATGTAGCTATCGCTGGCTAGCAGTGCAACATCGTTACGCAACTGTAAACAACTGCTTATATTTTACATATGCTACTCTTCAACATATGAGTGTAGGTATACAAATTCCACATTTCTCTGGCGTCATTCCGTAACGGTTCGCTCAATGTGAAAAATTACGCCACACTCACTATCCTGCGCATGCTTCGCATAACATCGATTCCCACGTACCGTGGGATCTGGCGAATTTTTTTTCTTTTGGTTTTGCTCAGAAATACGTCTCTCACCATTGATTCACCGGTTGGATAAAACGTTTTAATGACTGCTTTCTGGTTTTCGTTCAACTAAAACATTTGCTATCGTCCCATGATTTGCAAAGATTTATGTTGCTTTTTCTTCGTTCACGTTTCTTCCTTTGCTCCAGCACTATCTCTGTGCTTGGATAGCAATCTTTTGAACACACGCGCAAGAATCATAAACTATGTAGCACTGTTGTGATGTGCTAGTTCATGTATGATTTCCTGCTGACGCTTTAGTCTGATTATTGTGAGGGCCATGCCCTTTGCTGCTCTTGTGCAGGGTATATCTTTCCGTAAGTTTCCGTAAACAGTTGGAAGTTATCGCCAGTCCCGTGATTGTTGTCTGTCTTGTCTGTCCTTGGGTTGTTTTGCGCTACAATTTTTTCTTCAGAAGTCATGAACCAACAAGCGCAAGAAAACGTCTTGCTAAGCATTGAGGAACACTGTAAGGTCCTTTCTAAGCAGCAATGGGGCGAGGTTTGCGATTCGATAGATGGACAGATGCGGAGAGGAGGCCCTTCGAACCTGCTAAAGGACCTGCTGAACGAGATCAACACCAAATCGAACGAGCGATGTACGCTGACTCGCCATGGAGCTAGGCAAGAATCTTTGGACGGTGAGGCATTGACAGAACTGGTTGGGAAGTACATACCAATTGCCTCCAACTACGGTGCTAGGAAGTGGGGTGCTAAGCCAGAACTGGACGCGGAATTTGGAATCGAGGAGGTCAGACAGGCAATGCAGGACCTAAACTGCAGGTCGGCGCCGGGTTCAGATAAAGTCACGAACAAAGCCTTGAGAAACATGGGTGACAAGTCGTTGAGCACCTGACGGACGTCAACAACCAGGCGTGGAGGAGTGGTAGAGTACCGGAAATATGGAAGACGGCCACAACTATCCTCATCCCCAAACCGGGCAAACCTCCCAACCTCTACAACCTCCGGCCCACCTCGCTCATCTCATGCCGTGCGTGGATAAGCTGGCCGAACACGCCGTCCTGAACAGGGCTTCCCGATACCTGCAGGAGCACAACATTACCCCCCCCCCCATCCCCCAACATGATAGGCGTCAGGGCGGGCCTCTCGACGCAAGACGCCATGAACCTCATCGAAGAACGCGCCATGGATCACAACACAAGAAACATAAGAACCATACTGGGACTGGACTTGGAGTGGGATTTCGACAACGCTCTCCACCACTTCGTGCTGAGTTATATTTCGCACCTCGGGCTTGCAAAGCGCTCCCACGACTACACGAAGTAATTCCTGACGGACAGAGAGGGCGATCAAGATGGGCGATCTCGCTTCCGACCTGGTTAGGATTGCCTTCATAGGGATGCTAGAAGTGTGTCTTATCCCCGACCCTCTTTAACCTCGCCGTGATTGGTCTGTCTAGAAGATTCTCTCAAGACGACGGCATTAACAGCACGATCTATGCAGACATCCCCATATGGTGTACTGAGGGCAGCAATGAACGAATAGAGGCTGTGTTACAGGAAGCTGTTGACGTTACGGAGAACTACCTAAAACCGACTGGTCTTCGGTGCTCGTTGCAGAAATGACAACTCCCGCTGTAAAGGCCCAAGCGCAGGGGCCTCAAACCGAAAGGTGGGAAGCCAGTAGAGGACGTGAGCGTCACTCTAAGGGCAGGTGAACGCTGCTTCCTCCCCATGGTCAGCTCCTCCCTGCAGTTCTCCACTTTCTTGGTAGAATGATCGAATCGAACGGCTCCAATAGCCTGAGACTCGCCGGGAGAACACGCAATGCCACCAGACTGATAAGAAGGGTTGCCAACCGGCAACAGGGACTTGGGAAGGCAACCTCGTAAGCCTGGTGTAAGCCTCTGTGATGTGCCTTGTTTGCCCATGTTGCAGCATGCACAACTGTCATAAGTCGGAACCCCGTGACAAGCTCAACATGCTAATCAGGAAGGCCGTCAAGAGAGCCATGCATACAAGCTTCGAGAGACTGTTTTGTCTCGGCATGCACAACACGCTGGAAGAAATTGCGGAGGTACAGGAGAGTGGCCGCTTTTGGTGCCTTTGTAACTCCAATATAACAAATATAATGCAACATCTTTTTACAGATCAAGTTAGAACACGCGCTTATCTTTAATTCTGGGGACTTTAAAGTAAATCGAAGGTGGCCTTTTAATTCATTTTCAAATTATTGCGATTTTGGAGACATGTCCTTGCTTAAGCATTTCCGCTTTGCATTTGACATTAGACTCGACAATTATATCTTGCGTAATTGTTAACCTTATGTGTGGCAATGATCTGATAATTTTTTAGAATACTGACATCGTACCCGTGGAGTAAAAAATTTGAAATTAGGGCATTACTGAACAATGTGCCATATTTGCGATTTCTTTCCTGAAAACAAGGACTCCAATACTCCAAGATGACAGAACTTTGCGAATGCACGTTATTCTTAGTATGCTAAGAAAAATATTGAGCTCGACAGGCACAGAATTTTTTTGTAGCCTCTCGCCAAAATTCTATTTTCGCGCAATTCGCAAAAGAGGTTCTGGCTTAGTAGAGACTCAATTTTCTTCGACGAAGGCAAATTTTTTTTTCGGGAAACAAAGATTGGCGGTGCTGTCCTGGAGACTCTTACAGGAGAATGCCTTTTTTTCCTACGAAATTGGAGGGGGTCGCCGGATATGCACCGAAGTTCTTATCTGAACACACCCTGCTTGTCTGGAGCAACACAACGTCGCCTAACGTTGTAAAACTGCAAACACTGCAAAAGAAAATGGTCCGCGCTATTGTTAACGGGTCGTCTGATTCGCCAACTAAGCATGCCTTCTGACATTATGGTGCTGCACTTGTGAACAAATTATTCGACTACAGATATCATGGTTCTATCAAGCAATAACAAGAAACAACGAATAATCTACTCGTAAAATTATTCCACTTATATTTCTCCACTCATCATGTGACACCAGGCTACAAAGCAGTTTTGTAATACCTCATTGAAACAAGAGTCTCCTTGCTGATTAAACGAGCGCCACCTTAAAAATTCTGCTGTACGCTCTGTGAACTGCACGGAAACCGATATGGGTAATTTCGTGAATACTATTAAACGCGTAACACTCGATTCATATTCTCGTTTTCGATGGCGTGTGATAGAATTTCTGCACTACTGTACGTCTGAGGTTTCCGTGGATATGCGTCACAGTACTTGTACTGTCCGGGCGAGGAGTGTGCTTGCTGAAGCTTAGGTGAGTTGTGAGCCACTTTCATAGCAAAATTAGAATTAGGCAAAGTAAGACTGTTTCGTGATCGTTCTTTTCTGGCTTTAATGAGAGTGCGGCAATTTTGTGCTTGCCCAAATTTGGGCTACCTTTTCCGCTCGCGCTTTAGTTCTTTTCGCTATCTGGCAGCTATGCTGAACAAGTCGCAATGCGATGTCTCGCGTCTCTCTATGCAGGTGACCGAAAGCGTTCAGCTCTCCTGCACCCCAGTGCAAATCGTTCACAATGGCGCTTTGTTTTTCCCAACTCCAGTGCGCGTCGGTCTCATGGAACACCATTTTTTATTTAAACGTAGGAAGGGTGCAGGATAAGATGACTTATCAAACGCGAAAAGTGACGGCCATCGTCAACACGTATGTCACAAAACGTCACGTGATCACAAATGACGTCACAGATCGCCCAAATTTAGGACGCCATATGTCGTCACGTAGAATGACGTCTCGTGATGACGTCATTACATGACGCCGTGGATTGGTCAAAGGTGGGCCGATCCTGCAGGACACCACGTTGAGTGCAGGAAGCTGCGGGGAAGGTTGCGCAAGAAGAAATCCAAAACAAACAAGCTGTCGCCTTCGTGCCATCTCAGGCGAGCGCATAAGGGACGGCGGTGTGACTCTCCTTCGTGGCTTCATCTCCCGCCACGAAGGCGCGGTTATATTGAATGCACAATTAGCGCCAGCGGGCACGGTGAAGACAGAACGTGTCAATACACATCGCCCTTGTGTCCTCGCTCACTCGCGCTAGATACGCTCCCCAAGTCCGAACACTAAAGCGCCCAATGTGCAACCGTTTTGACACTCGGCGTAAGATAATCACAGATTGTTTAGCACAGTGCGTCAGTGGAGAGTAGCGTTGTGTCCCGTCGTCTTTCTTGTTTCGTTTCGTTGCGCCAAAAGCCGCAATGGATAGTGACGGAGCAAGAACCTTTTCATGCATCCGCTTGACACTGCTGACGCTCATCTGTTCACCGAGTGCAGGCTCTGCAATCCTTGAATCTGACATCCCACACAAAGCATTCATTGCTTTTTCCGAGCAGAGCTTCATACATTGTTTAAGTCCTTTTATTCTCCACGGGTGATTGAGCATCATCTTTTTCATCGGTGGAATTCTGGCCTTGTTGTGCGTATTCTTACTGTTTAGCGCTGGAATTCATGAATATGAAGGGAAGAATGAACACAAGCATAGCGCTCGTGTATGACCTTCTGATACGAATGTTTTTATCATAACTGTCTTTGATGCCTCATGTGTCGTGCTGTCTTATCATGCCCTGTCATTGTGACATTTGTGAATTTTTCCTAATTGTGTTGCCTAATTTATTTTGCACGCTATCTTCGTTATTTAGTTGAATCACGTACTTGAGTACGCCAGAATTGCATCGTAATGTTGTTCCAAGGCGAGTGAAATCAACAGGGAAAAGAGTATTAAATGCGAAGCATTTCTTAGCGAACGTCAGGCACTTTGGCCGTTTCTATCTACGTATCTGTCTATCTAGCCGCCTACGTCTCGGCGCTCTCCTGGTCGTCTCCATAACATGTAATATACCAAAATTGGCATCGCAGGGGATCAGTGTATGACGAACACGATTCACTGGTCATGACATGAATAGCGCAAAATACCTGTCGACTACGTCATGAAACTCTTTCTCTCAGTCACGTGTGGCACATACCCGTAAACCATAGTTAGTGTTATGCGGGTATGTGCCACAGGTGATACAGAGTCGCAACCAACACAGTAACCGCGAACACTCACATTGAGACGCAAAGAAAGTGATAATAATATTGTTTGTTGGGGTTTTATGCCCCAATACCACGATATGTTTATGAGAGGCGCCGTGGCGAAGGGCTCCGGAAATTTTGACCATCGGGTATTCTTTAACGTGTACCGAGATGGCACAGAACACGGGCGTCTAGCATTTTGCCGCCATGCAAATGCGACCGCCGCGGCCGGGATCGAACCCGCGACCTTCGGGTCAGCAGCCGAGCGCCTTAACCGCTACACCACCGCGGCGTGGTCCGCAACGTGGATCATGTGGATTACGCAAAAACCGGAGTCACTGTTTCCTACAATAAATCTGCTGAGAGAACCAGGCCTCTCATCATTACCGGTGACTTCAACATTGATTTATCAAGACCCAACAGCGCTTGGTCCCTATACTCCGTGAAAGACAGCTTGGATGTTGAGAGGGCATCAAAACACCTCGCTGCCACGTCCACGACAGGAGGCATCATAGATCATTTCATCGTAAAAGGCATACAGAATTTCCACCGGATTTCCTGATTGAAACTTAGGTGCGAGTAACGCCTGTCCTGTGCATCTGTGTTCCTTCTTTGTCCTGTTCGGATTCGCGCTATCCAGTATTGAAGAATATAAGCACTACATATCAGCATAGCGAGTGTGGTGTTGGTAACACCCTTGTTGCTGTTGGCATTGTTACGCAACTGCAAACGACTGGTTATATAATAAATATTCGACTCTTCAACACATGAGTGTGCGTATACCACTTCCACATTTCTCTAGCGTCATTCCGTAACGTTTCGCTCAATGTGAAAAATTACGCCACAGTCACCATCCCGCGCATGCTTTGCATAACATCGATTCCCACGGTACGTGGGATCTGCCGAATTTTTAAAATAATAAGTTTTGTTCAGTGTTCTAAAGCTATACTTATTGAATGCATCTTTGATTTAGCCCACGCAATAATTTCTGCGTATAATGTGCACTGCAAACGCTTTGTTCATCGCTGCCTTTACTCGGACAGCGATCATTTCTTTAACCATTTTACAAGCTCTGTACAGAATATGCCTATTAAAACCGCGTTTCGATGCTCTGCATGAAAATATTCTGTATGACCCGTACATACTACCTCGATACAACCTTTAACCGCAAAGAAGTGGTACACGCGAATACCTCCTTCGGAAGTGCATGTGTTGCGACGTTTCGTGAGGTTTTTTTTTTATTTCGTTTGCCGCTTTTTGTGGCCCTCTCCACCATCCTCTCAATCATCGAGGCGGCGTAGAACACTGCAAGAAAAGAGCGAAGACGAGCACCATCGTAGAAGAAAAGCAATAACGGCAGTGGCGGCCTCGTGAGAAGACTTATTTATAAAACAATCGCCTCTCGATTCTTCAGCCTACTCTCTTTGTGTTCACTTGGCCGGCCCTTTTGCTTTTTCGCTTAGCTTCGTTGCCGTTCGTGTGTGCTTTCATTTTGTCCTTCGACGCGCCTTGGGCTCTCTGCTGGGCGAAGAAAAGCAGCAACAGCGGAGAGGAGGATTGATCGCCCTCTCTTGCTTTGCTTTCGGAGCGCGGCGCTCAGTCGCTCCTGCGAAGGGCGCTGCACCGCAGGGCTCGAGTATCCTCCGTGCAGTCGGCCATGGTTAGCGTTCGCTCAACGCCACCTGGATGCACGTGTGCGATGCCTCGGTCGGATTTCACTGCGTCAAGTCCGCGTGAGCTTTCCTTACGTTAGGCGCCCCTGATGATCGTCGAGGAGGACTGGTGAGCAAGCAAGCTGTCCTGCTTGTTATCTTTTCACTGCTCTATTTCGTGCAAGCGTGTCTGCAAGGAAATGCACCACGACGCAATTCCAACCTTGACAAAGTCTGCTCCACCAAACGAATTGTTAGTGAATGTAGTGTGCCAAACCAACGAATGTCGTACTCTTTTTTACAGCGAAAGCTGTTATGAGATCACGTCAGCGGCCGTTTTTGGCGCCGTAGTTGTCCGCCGCCGCCGCCGGGGTCGTAACCAATAGCGCTAGAAATAAGAAAAAAAAAACGAAATAAGCAGAAAAATTCCACGATGGAACGAGGTTCGAACCTGGGCCCTCTGCGTAGGAGCCCAGTATTCAACCTCTGAGCCATGCCGGTGCTTGAAACTGCTTCGCAAAAAGGTCCTATACAGGCTTCATGTCAAGAAGGAACCACATTAGCATATGCAATGTAGCGTGGTAGAAGAGTAAAATAAACACCAAGCGTCGCACAACGCGAATTCTGTAACCAGGCATTACACAATGCGAATTGCGCAACGAGGAGGTTGTTGAATGCTTCCAACCCATTACAAAGGGCTCCGCCATAATTCTTCATCGTCATCAGGCACAGCATCAACAAAGTGCGCATAATGCCATACATGCGTTTAGCAGGTATCACGGCTCTCCGTAGAATGACAAAAAACGGCAAAGTGACTGCTTCCCTACTTCTAAAAAATACAATGATTTATAGCGAAGTGGGTTCCTCGCAAGTGCACTTGTATTGGTTGCCAAGGAAGCCCATAAGCGCATGATTCATTTCCTCGGGGTCTCAGTAAAGTTCTTCGCCCCCCCCCCTCTCTCTCCCACGTCAACGTATGTTATACAGCACGGCGGGAGAGGGAAATAGCGACCGGGCGTCACCCAATGCAAATTGCATAACTGGTGGGCCATTTAAAGCTTCCAACCCATTACAAAAAGGCTGACCCATAATTCTTCATCGTCATCAGTCGTCGCGTCAACAAAGTGCACATAATGCCTTACAGACGTGTAGCTGCTGGTACCTCACTTCCCCGCAGAATGACGAATAATGGCTGAGTAGGTGCTTACCGACTTCACAAAAATTGTGATTTATGGCGTAGTTGGTACCTTGCTAGTGTACTTGTATTGTAGCCCCAAGAGAGCTTACAAAGGGCTCTAGAAACGCCGCTCTTCCAGCTTTGGCTGTCACTGTGCTGCGGTTTCAACGCAGGCCTGGCGTTTTTTTTTGCTTCCTCAAAGATATATATATATATATATATATATATATATATATATATATATATATATATATATATATATATATATATATATATATATATATATATATATATAAATGCTGCAGCATATTAGCGCATACGTTTCGATACAATTGCCACGTGAGCGCAAACATTACAAAAACAATTGCGACAATCAGGAATGAAGTATATATATTGGGGCCCTGTATTAGGATCCCACTTAAAACCGACTAATTTACAGGTGGCGACGCATGCACAAGGATTACAGGTGGTACACGCTACAAGATCGATAGCAGTCACTGATGCAAGACACTACGTTCCCACGCACTCTCATTCAAACCGCCTGCGATTGTATTGAACTTAAAGATGAAAAACGATTCGCGAACGTCCCTGCCGTGATGCGTTCGGAAACCAGACTCCAGAATCGTGGCTCTCATGTTGTCAAATGAGTGGCCCACTGCGTTATCATGCTTTGTTATTGCAAGTTGAGGAAGTGAAGAGACATGAGCCTTGTGGCTGTTAAACCGAGATCGGAAGGGTGTGTCGGTTTTGCCTACATATTGCATTTTTCAGATTGAGCATTCCAGGAGATAAACTACATTACGCCTGTCGCAGTTATAGCCACGATATATATATATATATATATATATATATATATATATATATATATATATATATATATATATATATATAAGGACTGACGTTTCGGCCGCGGGACCGGCCTTCGTCGGAGTGATGCGAACATGCGACGGTACCGCAATATAAAATGCGCAGTAACGTATCATAGCGCTGTTATTGGCTGACAAGCGGTTGTTAAAAGCACGTGGGGAAACGGTGCGCGTGATAGGACAAGAAAAAACGAGAATACACGCGTGCGCACTTGCGCAAGACAAAACGAATAAAAGAGTAAAAATTCGGCAGATCCCACGCACCGTGGGAGTCGATGTTATGCGAAGCATGCGGCGGGTAGGTGACTGTGGCGTAACTTTTTTTTTATTGAGCGACACGTTACAAAATGAGGCTGAAGATTTGTATAAACATTATACGCACACTTATCTATGTTGAACAGTCGCATATGTGTTATATAACAAGTTGTTTACGGTAGGGTAACGCTACCAATGACAACGTGGGTAGGGCAACGTGGGTACCAATGGCAACGTGGGCTACCAATGGCAACGTGGGCAACGTGGGCAACGTGGGTAACCAACACCAGAAGCGGTAAGCTGATATGTAGTGCTTATACGTGTCCCGAGAACACACGCATGTTTCACGAACCCGTGTGCATGTGTGCAAGACGTTCTTGACAGTTCATGAGCAAGGGCATCATCACCGTGATCAGTGAGCACCAGCAGCTGGTCATGACTTGTTATAGGATCCGCTCGTGATTGTGGAGACGAGGGATCCATGCGTAGTGAAGTATGTGGTATAGTAGAGCTGTTGGAATTCGTGGATGCCTCGGTCATTTCGTCGACAAATTGTCTGTCGATAGAGCCGGCGACATGTCGGAGCCTGAAGCCACTATTCGCGTTGGTGAGGTATAGGCCGTCGAGGGTGGTAGGCCTGGATAGTGCTACATAGATGAACATCAGTGGATGGTGTTTGTCGTATTCGTAGAGTATATGTATACCTGGGCGTATGTGGCCTACGTAGCTTAGTCTACAAAGCGGCTGTCAATCAATCTGGCAGCATGCTAGGTCAGCATGAGGCCATCGCCCAGCCTCGTAAGAAATGAAGAGGCCACTGCGTCGTTCTGGTGGACGAAGTGCACTTTACAGTGCGGTGATGTGGATATCATATGTAACTTTCGTTAGTGTATTCCTCCGGGGTCGAGCGATGCTTCAATATAGCTTGCTGAATCTTAGGAATACAAACGTAATGTTTATTAGACTGCTATAAAGGCGGATCCAACACTGGAACTACAGACGTTAATCTGATATGACGCCTGTATCGTAGGAGTATGTACACATCGCATGAGCATCATGTAGTGTTTATTGCTTTCTTGTAAAATTAGATAGCCAGCACCAAAACTACAGTTGACGTTGCACCGATACGACGCCTGCGTAGGCTGTTTTTCCAAACCAGTTTATGGACCTGGCGTGGCTCAGTGGTAGAATGCCTGATTGCCAGGCAGAATGCTTGGGTTCGATTCCTGCTGGGATCTTAATTTTCATTCTTTCCATTCGTTGAGTCAACGCTGCCGATGTTGGTTTTCCTTAACGCTCTAGTATTTAGGTTACAATGTCTGTTCTCGCCGTTCCTGGGTAGATATAAACTGTCAATCACCTGTGGCGCATACCCGTACACCGCTGCCCGTGGTAAACGGGTATGTACCACGCGTGTCCAGTGGAAAGGGTTTGATGACGTACGCGACAGGATATTAACTTCATTCATGTCCTGACCCGGCAATCATATTCGTCAAATCCTCTTACCCTCCCATGGAAATTTTGGTCTACACCAAGTTAAGGAGGCGATCATGAGAGCACCCAGACGTAGGCGGCTAGATAGATAGATAGATAGATACGTAGATAGAAACGCTCAAAGTGCCAGAGGTTCACTAAGAAATGCTTCGCATTTAAAAATGATTAACAATGAGTAAAAAATGATGAATCCACATAACGCGTGAGTCACCGGCACAAACATCAATAGCACGTCATAGGTACAGCCGCGAGCAAGTTATCGATAAACATAAACGCGGGTGTAACATCTTGTCATGATCCGACAAAGCTCAAACAGGGAACTAATCTATCTGCGTGAAAGCATATAGCGGCAATAATAGAATCGCAAGGATTTGTTCAGCGCTAAAAAGCAACCATCCGTTCAGGCACAAAGTAATCTAGTTCTAACACACTCAGCATCGGTGCCAAACGTTTCCTCAATTCTCAAAAAACATTTCAACATACTAGCGCAGAGTGCCCATCTTAAAGTAATCTTTCCATTGCCACCTCGGGTAGTCTTCAGACGGTCTCGCAATCTGCATGACATCCTAACTTCATCTAAAACAAGGGTTCCCGATAATGTCGGTTGCCGACCTTGCAAAAAACCACGATGCAAGGTTTGCGCGCATATGACGACGTCACACATTGCTAAAGCACTGCTTCTGATTTCTTCTATAAAATTAAAGGAAATTTTACGTGTGACACTTACAATTGCATCTATTTGCTCGAATGTTCCGTCTGCAAATTACAGCACATTGGACAAACCGAACGCCCTTCAGATATCGGTTCAACAACCACAAGTGTCATGCTGCCACCATTCCTAACCTTCCGCTATCAAAACACGTGCACATTCCGGGCCACTCATTTGATAATACTACAGCTACAATCCTTCAATCTGGTTTCCGTTCCCACCACGAAAGAGAGCTTCGAGAATCGTATTTAATCTATAAGTTTAAAGCTGTCACTTGTGGTATGAATGAAAGCGCTGGCAAACTTTCATTTTTACCCATTTAGTTTCCTAAACACTCTTGACTACCCCCGCTATTATTGCCGCTATGCTTTCACGCAGATAGATTAGTTCCCTGTTTGAGCTTTGTCGGATCATGACAAGATGTTACACCCGCGTTTATGTTTATCGATAACTTGCTCGCAGTTGTACCTATGACGTGCTATTGATGTTTGTGCCGGTGACTCACGCGTTATGTGGCTTCATCATTTTTTACTCATTGTTAATCATTTTTTACTCTTTTATTCGTTTTGTCTTGCGCAAGTGCGCACGCGTGTATTCTCGTTTTTTCTTGTCCTATCATGCGCACCGTTTCCCCACGTGCTTTTAACAACCGCTTGTCAGCCAATAACAGCGCTATGATACGTTACTGCGCATTTTATATTGCGGTACCGTCGCATGTTCGCATCACTCCGACGAAGGCCGGTCCCGCGGCCGAAACGTCAGTCCTTTACTGAACAATTTTTCCTACGTGCTTGATTTTTTTCAACTTTTACTTCCGGGTCTTTTGTTAGCACTTTATTGTTTATATATATATATATATATATATATATATGTATATATCTATATATATATATATATATATATATATATATATATATATATATATATATATATGCAGTTTTAACTCATTCCCCGAAGAAGGGAGGGCCCCTCCCGAAACTGTTGGGAAATAAATATTTATATCACTGTTGACAACGCCTCCGTTGTATTATACCCATTACCCTATATATATATATATATATATATATATATATATATATATATATATATATATATATGATTTGATAGTGTATGCCATCAAAAATTACTTGCAAATTTAGAAGCCGTCCTCGGTAACAGTCCATTTACCTGATGGATCAAGGACGTTTTGCTGAACCGAAAACATTTTGTATTCTTTGAATATGTTACATCAAATAGTGTTTCTGTGGCACCACAAGGATCAGTTCTCGCACCGTTGTTATTCATAATCCACGTTAACGACATTGCAATGAACACCCATTCTAACATGAAACTTTTTGCCGATGACTGTGTTATATATCAGAAAATTAACAGCGATACAGACCACCTTGCTCCGAGGGCTTCCCTTAAGACAATATCAGAGCGGTGTGAGCTATGGCAAATGTCAATTAAGGTTAAAAAATCCGCCGTGATTACGATCACTACTAAAAAAATAACCCTCACACTTCGCTTACGCAGGCAACGGCACCGTGCTAACTAAAGTAAACGAACGTGAATATTTAGGCAGAAGTTCAAGGAAACATGGAAGCTAGAAGGGATGAAACATTCCCTGGAGCCGGCGGTTTGGCAACCGTCTTCTTCAAGGCTGCAACTTCTTTCCTTAAATGCACATCGATAACATTGCCGCATCATCCCTACGTAAGTTCTGCAACTTATTTTTTACTAAAAGATGCCTAAAACTGGCACCTACTACAATCAAGCTGCTCGCCTACACGGCATTTATAAGACAGATTTTAGAATGTGCAGTGTGGTTCTGTAAGCACATACAATGAATAACTTGAAAAAACTGGAAGCAGTGCAAAGAAAAGCCGTAAGGCTCATGCATAGCAGGTTCAGCCGCAAAGAATCGCCAACTAACCTTCTAGCCGCATCTAATCTCAAAATATTATCAGAAAGACGAAGGGACCCGGACTAAAATTTTTACTCCTGATCCCCCACAAGAGCTTCAAGATAAACGCGTCGAAATGCATTTCGTTTTGCGAATCTCGACCTAGGCCTTAAAAGCATGCAAATAAACTGATTGAACATTCCTATAGTAATCAAACCATCAAACATTCTTTTTTTTCCACTTGCCATTAGCGAATGCAATCGACTGCACTCATATATCACAAACATCAAATCGCTTTCAGAATTCGCCAATAAAATTGAAGGTACCCCGGACAAGAATTGTCCCAATCAAATGGCATACCGCTTACTGCCATCCACCATTTGGACTTGTCGGTTGGCACAACAAAGAAAATATTAAGTTAATTTCTTACTTTCTTTGTCTCGAAATTCTTTGCATGGGATCTAATTTTGCCGTCTTATTGTCCAAGTGCTGCTCAATCACAGACAGTTACAATTGAGTGATGTAATAAACATATGCAAGTTCACTGTATGCGTTTATATACATATATATGTGAAAACAAGCGGGTTCACGTACGAGAAAGCAATACTGTGTCTAACGTTTCGGCCGTGGCATGGCCTTCCTCATAGAATCAAAAATATACAAGACATATGCCGCTTGAAGGGCCACCGAATTCGTGGCATCATATATATATATATATATATATATATATATATATATATATATATATATATATATATATATATATATATATATATATATATATATATATATATACATATATATATTGTGATGAAGAAACAGAGAAACAAGAGACAACGCCCGTTCGTGGGCCGGCTGTTCTTATTCTCAACCTCGTTCTTCTCTTCTTCGCGCATCCTGCTCTCGCGCCAGAGCCCCGTTGTCGTTCTTCGTCATTACACTCGGCCACGACTGCGAGCGGCCGCAGCTGCCGACAGTGTCTCTGGTGGGCGGCATTGGCTGCATCGAGGTGGCCGATTTCGGCCACGCAGTGGCTTGGTTTCATGAGGTGCCAAACGTAGTTCAGGCGGGCGGCATTGACTGTGTCGCGGTGGTCGGTGTTGTATACGCCGTGACTTGTCCTGCTGAGCTGCCAAACATTCTGGTGGACGACACTGGCTGTACCGGGGTGGTCGTTGCAGGTCTCTTCCACGCTGTGAATGCATGTGGTCACCTGTAAAATATGGAGCTAGCAGGTGGTACTGGCTGATGCGGAGTTGTCGCATCGGTTGCAGATGATCATGATTATCCTGACGCAGTTGGGAAGACACGGCAGCGAATCTGGGCTGCAGTGCCACGACAGTCCACACTGAGCGGGGACGTCTGCGCCGTTCGCTCTGCGTGAATGGGCGACGGGGTGTTCCACTAGACATCTGTGGCATCGCAGAGCAGAGTTCACGTACTGGCTTGTGAGGCAAGTCGTGCTCTTGCGGTATTGCTGATGTCGTACTGGCGAACGAGCTGGTGGTTCTTGACAATGTTGGACGCGCGGTCAAGGCATCATGGTCAAACCCATTGTAATCAGGTGCAAACATGGGTTGCACCGGTAGGTTCTCGATGACATCGTCCCCAGGCGGCATGGGCACAGGCATTTCAGGTTCTTTTACTGAGACGGCACTTGGCAATTGGCGAGAGTCGTCCCACTCGGCCAATGTCTGCGGTGACGTCCGGGAATTATGTGACTCCTGGCTGTTGGCCATACCGAGAGTGGCGGCTAGTGCATCGTCTCCGGCTTGTAGCGAGGGAGGTGAAGTCGTCACACAGTAGGCCGACGCCGCCAGGCACTCTAGCACTGGCCAACTTGGAGGCCGGCTCGCCGGCTGCTGTGGCTCGGAGACGGTCTTGGTCTGTGTCAAGGGTCGTTGTGGGGCAGTTATCGACGCGGAGTCTGACACCTGTGGGGAGGAGGACACCTTGCGGCTAGTGCGGACGACTGCCGCAGGGCACTCCGTAAAGCTGTCCGTGGAGCAGCTACAGGGCACAGCTGTACCAGGGGGGCGCTGCGCCTCGCGAGCTCTATGTCCGCTGGAGGGCAGGTTGTTGAACGCCCGAGCTGCAGCCCCGAGGTGGAACCTCTCCTGAGCTCTATCCTCGGTAACGGTCAGATTGGCCTCGGTGGTCGCATAGAAGTTGGAGGGTGTCCGGCAAAAAGCAGCAATGAGCTTGAAGCTCCACTCCGCCCAGGACTGCTGCCGCACGCCTTCGAATCTATGCCACGCCGCGGCAGCATGCCGAAGGCGGTCAATGGCCACGCACCATTTCCGTTGGTCCGTCCACGCTTGGCGAGCTCCAAGAGCGTTGATGGTGGCCACCCAATGGTCGGCGTCGTCCTGGAAGCCGCGGAACTCCGGCAGTTCGCAGGCAGCCAGTGATGGTGATACGGCAGCCGAAACTCCGGAGCATGACGACGCCAAGCAGCCTAGTTGGTATGAGAGCTCCGTGAGGGCATTCAGGAGTTTTCTGCGGCTCTCGGGTGAGGTCTCTTCCTGGTCTTGTGAGGCAGCTTCAGCTAAAAGGGCATCCATTGTGCACAATGAAGGTATAGCGGCCGGACACATCTCGGAGCACCGCGCTATCCAGTCGTTAATCTCGTCGCGGAGGTGTGCGATGGCACAGAACAGCTCTGCGGCGCAGTCGGATGAGGCGCAGAAAGCGCGAGGAGTCACGTCCGCGGAGTATGCGGCGGTAGCAATACGCCCGACGGCAACTTCCACGTCCAAAGAAGCCTGAACGGCGTCCCTTGGATGCTCCCGCGTTGGGACAGTCCTGGGCACGGGGTGCATGTCACGGGAAGCGTATGCGACGTTCCCAGACGACAGGAGCCCGTGCAGATTCACAGACGATGGTGGTAGCATGGTTCCTGGCAGGTCGTACGCTGGAAACACCGCAGAGGCATGGACGCCGTCCGCGGATGATTCCATGCGTAGCGGCAGCAGAGGTCGAGTGGTTGAGTCCATGATAGAGGAATCGTGGACGGCGTTCCTTCGATGGAGCGACCCGTGCTGCCGACGACCCTCGAGGGCAGGTGGCTTCATCTCCAAGGTTCGATTCGCGTCGTAGGCTGCGCCATTGTGATGAAGAAACAGAGAAGCAAGAGACAACGCCCGTTCGTGGGCCGGCTGTTCTTATTCTCAACCTCGTTCTTCTCTTCTTCGCGCATCCTACTCTCGCGCCAGAGCCCCGTTGTCGTTCTTCGTCATTACAATATATATATTTTAGCGTAGAGTAACTCTAATGTGGGGCATCTGCTCACACGCCATCTCGTGGGTCTGTCTCAACCGTGCATTGCTTGTGGACGCTGTTCGTGCTCGAAGTCCGTGATTTGAGCTGTTGCCTGAGCCACTGGTCGACCCTTACGCCAGCGTTCAATAAACGCTTTTACAAGTGGTGGATAGTGCTACGCCCTAAGTGATGCCCTACCTTAGATCCCGTCCCGTACCGTCAACCATGTCTATAGACGTGCGCAGGGTTCACTATCAGGGGGGGGCGAAGGTTCATCGCAGCGCCCCCCCACCCTACTAAGTCAATGTATGGGGCAGATTTTGCGCCCTCCCCCCCCTCTTAGGTGACTAGAACGGTCAATGTACGTGGCAGATTTTGCACCCCCCCTCTTAGGTGATTAGGGGGGCGGCCGCCCCCGCTGCCCCCCCCCCCTGTGCGCACGCCTATGACCATGTCTCAAGATGCATCTCAGCAGACTCCCCAGCAAACGCCTCCTGCCCCGTACGTCGCGTTCTCTGGTCTGCCTCGCCATAGGGACCGCCCTGTTTTCAGCCGTACAGATGACAATGACATGGAGGACTCGTGTTCGACGTACGAGCGAGTAAGCGTTCTTGATAAATGGGACGGCGCCGCGAAACTTAGCTACGTGCTCTTTAACTTAGCTGGTGCGGCCAGCGTCTGGTACACCAATCAGATCACGATAATTCCGACATGTGCCGTGTTCAAGACGTTCATAGTTGCTGTGTTTGGTCGCCCTCCTGTGCGGAAGGCGCGCGCAATTGCGCTAGCGGAAACGCGCGCAGCAGCCGGGACAATCATTCACAAGCTATATTGAAGACATCCTGGACTTGCGTAAGCGAGCGACGTGATGAATCAGGCAAGATCAGAAACGTAATGAAAGGCATAGAGGACGCTGCGTTCAACACGCTCTTTGCGAAGAACGCACAGTTCGTGGCAGTAATAATCGCTTTATGGCAAAGTTGCGAGGAGCTACGCATGCAGCACCCGTTAACTGGTCGCCCTTGATCGCGCGGCGAGGAAATTCATGATCTGGCTGCCGTCTCCAACCACTCCGCACTGCTTGCGGACATGAAGGCTTTCATACAGGAGGGCGTTACACGCCAAACCTCCTTGGGGCCTTTCGCTCACACGACGCATGTACATGAGCCTGATTCCAACTTCACGTCGCCACTCCACCGCAAGATGTAGCGACAAATCGCCGACGTCTTGCCAGACCACCGGCACCATCAACACTCAGCTGCGCCGAAGTCGTCACCAGGCACGACCCACTATCCGCTAATGTTCCTCTCAGCTATGCAGATATCGTGGCTAGGCCCCGTGCGCAACCTGTCGTGCAGCTCTGCCACCAGCCTCCATGAAGCGCGTGTTCCAACGTGGACAAGGCCCGAACCGATTGTGCACTAAGGACTACCTTCCTATATGCCTTGCCTGCGGCTGCCCTCGCACGTTACTGTAATCGGGTGCAGCCGCCTAGCGCCACGCCATCCATGAGAAGCCGTCCGACCCGACCATATTACGGCTCACCAACAACTGTCACCGACATATCGCCCGCCGTCGATCGTAATCGCCGATGCCGCCTCGTCCCGTCACTAGGGAAGAGAAAGATGAACAGTAACAGTCCAAGAGGCGAAGACTGCGACACCGTCGAAATGTACGAACCCTCGTTGCAGCCCGTCCAATGTGATACAAGCTTTTGTCGACGGTGTCCCCACATCTCCACTCGTGGACAGAGAGGCGCAATATGTGCTATCGACGCCAAATTTTCCCGCTTACTTCAGAAAGTTGCGACGCCTTTTTATGGACTGTCTCTCCGCAAAGCCAGTGCTCAGCATACTTACCCCTTAGTGTCTTGTACTGCTCCTGTGGACATTGAGAACGATGTGCACGCCATCGAATTCGTAATCATTTTTTCCTGTTCTCATCATCCTCGGCTGGGACTTTTTCTCGAGCCATAATGCCGTTATCGACTGCGCACAAGCCACCATAGAACTCTCGCCGCTCTTAGATTTGACAATCATCGACACTCCGCCGCATTTCAGGAAACTGAGCGTCAAGGCCGACATCCACGTTCCTCCCAATGCGTCAACGGTCGTGTCCATGTACTGTAGTGGCTTCTTGGACGCCTTTGCATACTTTCGCTCTCTGACCTCTTTCTCATGCGGTAGGGTTTATTGCTACCTTTTACGGCCGTGGACATCAGAAAAGGGCAGTAGCGCAATTTTCGTTTGCAGCCTTTTTTCCCCACCCTAGCATGCTTCAAAGTGGGAATATGCTGGCACCATGGACGCCATCGACGACGAGCAAGTTATTGTCGATCCCGGTAACACGTACTGCGCAAGCTGCCCTAATCTCAGTGCGGTCACTACAGCGGCCCCGTTGCCCGGCGATGTATTTGATTCCTTCATTGCTGCAACCATGACAGGATGCCAGCGTTGCAAATTGCTGTCCCTCTTGGAAGAATTTCGTTCTTCTTTGCACGTGGGGCTGCTTTGCCTGGGCCGGACGTCAAGTGTAATGCATCACATCGACACCGGCTCACAACCACCACTGCGTATCGCGTTTCTCCGACGGGAAGTGGTGGGAGTAATGAACAAGTGGACAACGTGCTACGGTACCAAGTAATTATTCCTTCAAAAAGTCCATGGGCATCTCCTGTCGTCCTTGTTACAAAAACGAACAGCTCCGTACGGTATTGCGTGGATTATCGGCAGCTCGACAAGATCACTCGCAAGGACGTCTATCCACTGCCCCGCCTAGACCATGCAATTGACAGCCTGCAAGGAGACGAATTCTTTTCATCTCTGGATTCGCTCCAACGTCCATCAAAGAATTACGCAGTTTCATCGGCCTGTGTTCGTATTTCAGACGCCACATCTGTAATTTCGCCGCCATAATTTCACCGCTGACGAAGATATTTGGCACCAAGAGGCCCCTCAACTCGTGTTCACCAGCGTGCGACGAGGCGTTCACGAATATCCGTCGCTTGCTGACGTCTCGCCCAATTTCGCGCCACTACGACCCGACGGCCCCCACATAGGTGCACACAGATGCCAGCGGCGTTGGGCTCGCCGCTGTGGTCGCGCAGTACAAACCGGGGTTTCCTGAATATATCGTGGCTTATGTAAATCGAACCCTTACAAAAGCCGCGAGCACTTACACCATGACGGAGAAAGAATACCTCGCGGTCACCTGGGCTCTTAATATGCTTCGGCCATATTTGTATGGCCGCCCAATTGAAGTCCTCACGTAACACCACTCACTTTGTTGGCTGTCCTCGTAAAAGATCCCACCCTCCGTCTTGTCTATTGAATGCTTCGCCTGCTGGACTACGATATCCGCGTGCTGTATCGCAGTGGATGACTATTCGGACGCCGAAGTCCTCTCGCGCTCTCCTTTGGCTGACGACAATGACTGCTGCTCAGTAACTCAGCTGACTGTTTCTTCCCCCGACCTTGACATACTCGTCTTCGAGCAGCGCAACAACTGCCTCGATAATAGGCTTGCTCGCTAATTCATCGACACTACCAACCACTCGCGCGAAGCGCCGTCAATCTCAACATTTCGCCATTCACGACGACCTCCTCCACCGACGCAATCACAGCTTCGACGGCCGTCAGTGGTTGTTGGTAGTACCTCGCATCCTGCTTTCCTGCTGCGCAGCTTTCGATACTGATCGGCAGTGTGCCCACGCTGGATTTTTCAAGACTTACGAGTGCATTCAATGGCGGTACTTTTGGAGGGGGATGTACCGTTACGTCCAGAAGTTTGTGCGCTCTTGCCCCGATTGCCAGCGTCGGAAATCTTCACCCCGTCTCTGCCCCGCTAGTCGGCACCCATTGCCTTGCCCTAGCAGGCACTTTGGGCACGTAGGCTTCGATTTGTACAGCCCTTTGTCGATGAGTGCTGCTGTAAACCACTGTGTCATTGTGGCAGTTGACTACCTCACGCGATACGCGGAGACTGCTGCTCTTTCGGCAGTTACAGCGTGCAACATCACCTCCTTGCTGTTTCGTCAATTGATGCTTTACATCACCGGCCACCCCAGGAGCTGCTCAGTGAATGCGGCTGTGTCTTCTCCGAAGTCGTCGAAGCTACTCAAGAGTGCCACGTGGGTCACCGCACGACTACGGCGTGCCACCCTCAAACTAATGGCTTACAGGTCGTTTTCAGTCGCACGCACCGCGACATGCTTTCAATGTGCGTCGCCTCCGACAACACAAATTGGGACGCCACGCGGCCCTTCGTCGCCTACGCCTACAGCACCGCAACTCAGAGCACCACTGGCTTTTTGTCACCACTGGCTGAGAGCACCCTATTGCCTACTGTACGGTCGGCACCCATCGCACACCATCGACAACATTTTATCGTGCCGGCCGAATGCTTGTGGATATGCACCCATATCTGACATGGTGAGAAGACATGATGAAGAGTGCGGCTACCTCACATGGGGCTTTACCTTTAAGGATTAACAGCGCCAGAAGAGTACTCGCGGTGACATACTTCTGCTTTGATGCAGCGCCAAACAGCACACGCACACGGGAAGGCCCACATGGGCACCACACAGCGCTGGAAACCGCTAGTAGAGTGGCTTTTTTCGCGTATTTATCTGAGTGATCCCACCTGTTCAACTGTCGGCCTGTCGATGGCGATATATAAGCGGTCTGGTTTTTGAAAATAAACACGTTGTTGCTGGTATCGCTGTGTGGTGTCTTTATGTGCCTTCTCGTGTCCGTGTGTCCTTTCGCGCCACATGAAAGCTGTTCATATGATACACCAGAAAGCCCACGTTGCAACCCTACTTCTGCGCCCACCATCCTTCCTGAAGAGCTTGTGCGGCTCTCGGTTCGTACCCTTCTCAATGTTATGGCCCAAGTATGAAGGTCCCTATCGAGTCGTGGAATGAGCATCGCCCGTCATCTGTGTGACTGAACCCGCTGAACCGTCCTCGGACATGCGCCGTCATGGACGCGACATCGTCCACATCAAACGTCTCAAGTCGTACTATGATCCACTCTGTGAAGACTTGCTATGTCGCCTGAGGGCCCCCTTTCCGTCCCTGGAGGTAAATGTAGCGAAGAGGAACACTACAGTGAGGCATCCTTTCAAATATCATCTAGTAGCTCTCTGTACGTGCATTGCTCGCGGACGCTGCTCTTGCTCGGAGTCCGTGGTTTGAGCCGTCGCTCGAACTACCGGTCTGTCCTTACGCCAGCGTTCAAGAAACGCCTTTACTATATATATATATATATATATATATATATATATATATATATATATATATATATATATATATATACATATATATATATATATATATAGGGCATAATACAACGGAGGCGTTGTCAACAGTGATATAAATATTTATTTCCCAACAATTTCGGGAGGGGGCCTCCCTTCCTCGGGGGATGAGTTAAAACTGCCGTCGAAGTTCGGTCTTGCTTCTTGCCGCGTCGCTCTCGCCTTCAAGGACATTTCAGAGAGTGGGGGAGATAGACTACGAGAAAAAGAAAGAAAAGGAAAAAAGAAAAAAAGAAAAAAGGAGAGAGAAGAACACCGACGAAGTCAGAAAACGAGGCGAGGAAAAAAAAACGCTAACTGTGTATGGCATGAAGTCGTTGAAGGTGTTTATCGGTTCGCGTCGGGCGCAGGGCCACCCAAAATTGTTGTCGCGGAGGGCAGAATGAGGCACCTCAGGGAAGAGCGTCCCCTTAATGGGTCGGCATACCGCCTTTCTACCTATATAGGCATACCGCCTATATAAACATAATGGAAGAAATCTACAGCGGATCCACAGCCACTATAGTCCTCCATAAAGAAAGCGACAGAATCCCAATAAAGAAGGGCGTACGGCAGGGAGACACGATCTCTCCAATGTTATTCACCGCGTGTTTACAGGAGGTTTTAGGGCCCTAGATTGGGAAGAGTTAGGGATAAGAGTTAATGGAGAGTATCTCAGTAACCTACGATTCGCTGACGACATTGCATTGATGAGTAACGCGGGAGACGAATTGCAGCTCATGATTACTGATCTGGATACGGAAAGTAGAAGAGTAGGTCTGAAAATTAATATGCATAAAACTAAAGTAATGTGGAACAATCTTGGCAGAGGACATCGCTTTGCGATAGGTGGCGAGACACTGGAAGTTGTAAAGGAGTACGTCTACTTAGGACAGGTAGTAACCGCGGAGCCGAACCATGAGAGTGAAATAACTAGAAGAATAAGGATGGGTTGGGGCTCATTCGGGAAGCATTATCAAATCATGACTGGTAATCTACCACTATCCCTCAAGAGGAAGGTATATAACAGCTGCATCTTACCGGTACTTACCTACGGAGCAGAAACCTGGAGACTTACAAAGAGGGTTCAACTTAAATTGAGGACGACGCAGCGAGCGATGGAAAGGAAAATGATAGGTGTAACCTTAAGAGACAGGAAGAGAGCAGAATGGGTCAGGGAACAAACGGGGGTTAAGGACATCGTAGTTGAAATCAAGAAGAAGAAATGGATATGGGCCGGGCACGTAGCACGTCGGCAGGATAACCGGTGGTCATTAAGGGTAACTGACTGGATTCCAAGAGATGGCAAACGCGTGAGGGGGAGACAGAAAATTAGGTGGGTAGATGAGATTAAGAAGTTTGCAGGTATTACATGGCAGCAGAAAGCACAGGACCGGGTTGATTGGCGGAACATGGGAGAGGCCTTTGCCCTGCAGTGGGCGTAGACAGGCTGATGATGATGATGATGATACCGCCTTTCATCTCCGCCCGCTCCCTGTGAATAGGCTCCAAGTGGTAGAGGAGCGTAAGCACTTTACATTGTACAAGTAGTGAAAAACATGAACAAAAATAAACAAAAAAGGGAGAAAAGAAAAGCAAGAAAGTAAACGACACTGCACACGTACGAGCCAGTCAAGAAACAGGCATAGTCCCAATTATGATTCCGTGTTGCCAAATTCATTTTGGCAACACGGAATCTCTCGGAAGCAGGAGAGTCTTCCAGGGTACTCATTGATGCCGGCTCTTAATGTCATAAATTTAAAGATAAAATATGCCTCACGTTGCGCGCGCGCGCGTGTTTTGGAAACCGGACTGTAAAAGAGTTACGTATATATATATATATATATATATATATATATATATATATATATATATATATATATATATATATATATATATATATATATATATGTATATATATATATATATATATATATATATAGCGACCGCTACGTACTCCTCGGACGTGAATCCTGACTCTTCGGGCTTCTCACCCGACAGCGTCGAGGTGCTGACGCGGGCCATCTCGCAGCTGTTGCACCAGCTCGACTGCTTGGCATCGTTGAGCTCCGGGCTCCGTCCTACCACCTTGCCATCGCCGGCTGTTTGGGAACTACCGGCGTTCTTCCAATGTTTGTTGAATAAATCGGTCAGGAAAGTGACCGAGTCATCGTCAAGGTTCCTGAGCATGCGATTCGTGACGCGGTCAGCACCCGGAGCCGAGGTGCTGTTGATTTTGTGGAGCGCAGACCTCACTTTCCATTCCGCTATCTCTTTGTCCAACTCGTCGGATTCGCTTCCGGCGTAGCCGGGCGGCGGCGTGGATGAGGTGGTGTACAATGGCAGATGAATTCTGGCGAGATCTGTCATGATGGAATCTTTGCTACGTAGAGTAAGAGCTCGGTCAACAAGTATCTCGATTGCCGATCTCTGGGCGACGCGAGTGTCGGTGGGTTTCAGGTGTTCGAGCAAGTTCCACTTACCGCCAACCCTCATCTGCCCGTCGACTTTGTCGCACATTTTGACCCAGTGTTTCTGTTCTAACGCTTTAGAGTACGAGGCAGTTTCTGCATTGATCTTGGCGATGCGTTTCCTTAGTGACCTGTTAAGTTTGTTCTTTAGCCACCGTTCATTGAGAGCCTTTTTAGCTTCAAAAAGATGCGCTAAGTGGCTGACCATGGTTGGGAAGAAGTCATCTTCCAACTCTATCTCTTTAGTGGAGGCAACGACATCAGAGAAGAGGGTTTCTGTCCACTCTTCATAGTCTTTAGGAGGGCCTTTGTCCCTCCTGCTGGATCTGAAGAGATCCAGCAGGAGGGACAAAGAAATGATGCGCTGAATTCTGTTGGTTTTGCATTGAGCATGCAGTATCGTTTCTATGATGAAGTGATCAGACCCCAGATCTTCCCCCATGTTGCGCCATGACGACTTACCGCCATAGGCGACCAGAGAGTGATCTGGGGTCGAGGGTCTCATTACCGAGTTGCCTAAACGAGTGGGAAAACCGCAGTCTGCGTGTAGCATGACATTAAAGTCCTGTATGGCTTTGCATATGGAGGTCCCTTTCGGTGGGTCTCTAACGTAGCCCCATGTGGAGTGAGGCGCGCTAAAGTCGCCGGCTACTATGAGTGGTATTTCGGAATGGGTAGCCATCTTTACTGCTTTACCAATAAGGCCACAGAAGCGGTCGTCTCGTCGCCTTGGGGAACTGTATTGTGAGCTTCAGCTCCAAATATAACCGTACCCTAACACGAGGTCAAGCAACCCTGTGAGCCAACGAACGTTTTCCCAGCGAGAGAGAGCGGAGATCCGCAGTATTCGGCTTCGTGCAATGTGACCGTCCTTTGTATTCTGCCTAGTCTTCTCAAATTAAACGTTTTTCTACCCTTTCCGTCCTGTTCCTCCGCTCACACAAGGCACAGTCGACACCGGCAACCTGCCACAGACACTTCGCTCGCCAAGTACGTCGCCGTGCCCTCGACTGAGCGCTTTTGAACGCCAAATGAATCCTAAGCCTACCCAGCACGCCGTGTCAACAACGATGTCGTTCATCAACTGGCGTGTTGCCACCGCAAAACACTTCGCCACCTTGAATGTACAGTTGATTAAAACTGAGCTGCAACGCCGGAGCCTCTCCGCAACCGGCAACAAGGAGGAACTAATCGACCGACTACTGGTTGATACCGCGAAAGACCCACCACCAAACCAGGAACCCACACCACGCATGCATGCAATTTCAACATCGTTCCCGACCGTGCCAGTGCCTATTATGTCATTCCCAGCTATGCCAACCTTCACGTTAGGCCCAGCAGAGAACATGCAGCGCATGGCACCTTTTCTTCACCAGAACATGACCATGATGATGACCACGATAGCTAGTCATGGGAACCCAGTGCACGTGACAACGCCACCAGATCTCAGCTTCGCTGCCTACCTTCAACGAAAGTGGTACCCCTACTTTCAAGCACTGGATAGAAGAGCTCGAGCGCATTCAACGACTTACACGATGGGAAGACCCAACTCTCCTCGCCATCGCGCAAGGAAAGCTACGCGGAGTCGCAGCCGGCTGGCATGCCTCAACAGGGAGTCGGCTTACCACCTGGGCCATCTGGAAGGCCGGTCTCCAAGAACAATTCGGCGAGCAACTTTCGATCATACAATGGCAACAGAAGGTCAGAGCACTCACACAAAAAGTTGGAGAGAGCCTGCAGCAGTACACCTTTGCAAAGCTCAATATCATGTCATGCTGTCTAATTCCCATTACTGACAAGGAACGTATCTAATACCTCGTTCAAGGCATTCGTGACGACCAGGTAGCCACATCCATTGCTGTTCAGCGACCCCGTACCGTCGATGACTTTCTTAGCATTGTATCCGAAGTGGATAGATCATTGGACCACGCCCGCCTGATCCGATTTCCACAGTCAACAGAGCAATTCGCAGGACAGCCGGTACGCCCCCAGTTCCAGAGTGCTACTCCCAGAACTGACAGTACTGTGAACTCCCCACAGAATGCTCGACCACCTACGTTCCAGCACACTACACCCATGATGCAGCCTCCTCGTATTGGCAGCCTAGCACCTGCTAACCAAGAGGCAAGGTGCGAAGTCATTGCAGCTAAGTATGGTGCCCCGGCATATCGGAGAGGCCAAGACTTGCGAGACGCTGTGTGCTACAACTGTCAAAAGAAGGGTCACCTTGGAAGCAAATGTACTACACCAAAGCAGCCTTCTGGTGACAACAAGCAGACAGTCCCCAAAGCACCCACAGCCTGTGTCGAACGTGTCAACGACACCCTGTATGGATCCAAGTTCAGATGTGCCGTCGTTACCGCTCAAGTCCAAGGACTGGGAGTGATCAGTGCTTTCCCTGACAGCGGCTCGAATGTCACTATTCTTGCAGCAAGCCTAGCATCAAACCTCAAGATCGAACCGTGGACCAAGCCACCTTTGCTTGTCGTCGGCGGGAGCTCCGTCATACCTGAAGGATCTGTCTTTTTGAGAATCACCTTCGGATCTCTATCTGCAGTTGTCGAAGCAGCCGTCCTTGAACGGAACGCCCTTCCCCTCATTCTGGGAGAGGATTGGTTTTACGCAGCTCAAGCTGAACTCCACTTCAAACCTCCAAAGCTGCCTGTGATCTGCCAGCCATCTACCAACGTTGTCGTGCAGTGCAAAGAGGAACTGTTGCCAAGGATGACAAATGCAGTGATTTTGACAACGTCTGCATTGTCGCGTTTTGGTCCCTCGCAACCCACGGCAGAGTCGCTTCAATTAGAGTATGAGCCCGACGAGAATAAACCTTGTGGAGCCAGCACAATAAGGCCGCCCTAGTTCAACTGGAAACATGCAGCACAGGCCCACTCCAGACGAGCTCCTCCAACCCGTCGCCTTCAGGCCCACTCGCTAACGTCCTTGATGATCCCCTAACTGACATATGCCTTGGGGCTGAGCTCATTCCCGAAGAAAAAGCAGCCGTGACGTGCATTGTACAACGTCATGCTGGTCTTTTCAGCACCAGCCCAGAGGACATCGGTCTCTATGAAGGCATCGAACACGAGATCAAGCTTGTGCCTGACGCCAAGCCCTACGGTCGACAGCCGTACCGCTACACAGCCAATGATAGACAATTTCTCGAGCGTCAGACAGCCGCTCTGCTTGAGAGTGACATCATCCGGCAATCCTACGGCCCTTGGGGCTTCCCAGCAGGGGTCGTGACGCAAAACGACAACAAGAGACTGTGTGTGAATATACCCCTGGACCAGATGACAGTGAATGTCTTACAGCCACTTCCCCGGGCTGACATGCTTTCGCGTTATTCATGCGCCCCAGTGTCTCAAGTCCACAGCCTCATCGCAGTGCAAGCTGAAGATGAAATGTGCAAGGCCATCCGTGCAAAGCTTCTGTCAGGACAGGAGAACCAGGACTTTGTTGTGGTCAATGAAATCCTCTGCAGGGTTGTGAGTCCAGACCTGGACACAATTGTTGTCCCAGCCAAGATGCAAGTCCTTGAACTTGCTCATGATGTCAATGGACACATGGATGTGTCACGCACCCTCACAAAGATCAAAGAGCTTTATTGGTGGCCGGAGATGGCTGCTACGACGAAAGCCTATGTCGAAGCCTGTCAAGTTAGGTGGGTGTACAACCGGCCTACCACGCGTTCAGTTGGCACAATGTGTTACATGCCTACGACTGAGATTCCCTTCAGTGCCATAGCCCTTGACCACATTGCAATGTCAGGAACAGAAGAGAAGTACATCCTCAACGTCATTGACTTCACAACCAGATACATCGTCCCAGCAGCGGTGCCCGCAACCTGAACCAAAGATGTGCGAAAGCACTTGCATTCGCCGTTCTACAGAATTGGAGCCCCAAACGACTGCGTCTCCGTTCATGCCAAATCATTTGGGTCTCACCACTTCAAGAATTTCATGCACATGCATGGTGTGAACATGCATTTTTCAGTAACATACCGTGCCGCTAGCAACGGACTTGTTGAGCAGGCCAATGGAACACTTGTGATGGTACTTCGGAAACTGTGCAATGGTGATCACTCACTTTGGGTCACTAAACTGGAAGAAGCCGCTTTAACTGTAAATACAACCCGCCATCGAAGCACTGGCTTTCTGCCCTTCGAACTTTTGTTTGGGTTCGTACCAAAGCTGCCACATCAAAAAGTTCGCCCGCATCAATCCTCTGACCTCAGCGAAAGGCTCCTGAGAATGCCGGACCGGCGAAGCGAAGCCATCAGTAACTCGGAACAAGCGCAAGAAATTCGGAAAAGAATATATGACAGGACCCATCGCGATGAATCGTTTGACATTGGCGACTTTGTATAGGTGCGAGGACAAGAGCCTATCCTACAGGGATCTGAAAAGCTTGCTCACAAGTTCAAAGGCTTATACCAAATCACACGCAAGGGAACTTTAGTCACCTACGACGTTCAACAGGTAACAAGCTCCGCAATGTCTAGACCAGACACTCGAGTTTCTCATGTAAGCCAGATGAAGAGATACCGTCCACCATACGTCCACCCAATCCTGGCCCAGCCGACAGCGTGAGATGCATCCCTTACTCCAGACTTCACCGTGTCGCCGCCCGAGGACCACGTACCTGTTCACGACTCCGCTGAACTTGTAGACGCACCTACTTCACTGTCACGCGTAGATGAAGTCTCGGCCCAACCTCCAAGTCGACGTCCCCTGCGTCATCGAACACAACTCCGACATCTACAGGACTATGACCTGTCAGTGCAAGATTAGTGTGTTTTTTTTTTCAAATGGACTTGGACTTCTAGGTGGGCTGGGATGTGAGCTCCAGCTCCAAATATAGCCGTATCCTAAAACGAGGTCAAGCAACCCTGTGAGCCAACGAACGTTTTCCCGGCGAGAGAGAGCGGAGATCCGCGGTATTCGGCTTCGTACAATGTGACCGTCCTTTGTATTCCGCTGGTCTTCTCAACTTAAACGTTTTTCTATCCTTTCCGTCCTGTTCTTCTGCTCACAGTATACGTTGAGGATAAGTATTTCCCTGCGCACGTTCTTTCCTATTAAGAGTTCAATACAGACATATTCGGCATGAGAGCGCTTATCTATGTCTCCGCGATTAATGACTGTGGATGACGCCCGCACGATTACCAACACGGGTGCATTTGCTGCACACCTCCATCTGTTTCTTGTAGAGGTAGCACCGGACTATTGCCACCGGACTCTGATGTAGCCTGGGACATCGCCTCCGTCAAAAAGAACGACGACGAAGCCTGCATCCTTGATGCACTTGACCCCACGAACCGAAGGGTTTCCTTGGTGTACGATGAGCCTTTCGAGCTCAGCCTCGCCAATATCACGCTCGACGTTGCGGATCACCCCCTTAACGTAGCTGCTATCAGCGGTGGCGTACACCGCCACTTCATGCTCTTTGCCGTTGAGGCGAATGTTCTTGAGAGCCAAGATCTTGCGAGCCTTGTCTTCTTTTTCGGTGCACACCACAACGATGTTTTGCACGACGTTGGGGCACACCAAGTCGCTGGAGGCTTGGATGGTGGTAATTCCGGCCGCCGTGAAGATGGTGGTGGAGATGCCGTAGCAGCTGGTTTTGCGCAAATACACACCGTCTCGGAGTCTAACGATAATCTTCCGATGTGTAGAAAGTAGCTCCGGTATACGCGAAGCCGCGATCACTCCCTTCTTTAAGGCAGCCGCCCGGCGGCTGCTTCTGGCGCCAACTTATGCGCAACCTTGGGAGCTTCGCGAAGCGTTGTGTTGAGACATACCTCGTTCCACCGCTTGCTTCTTCTTGGTTGATTTCAATTCAAAAACCTGCCATTCAGTTCCCTCCATTGCTTGAATTTCGTCGTCTTCACCCCCTTCGGCGGGGTTGGAGACGCTCGGCGTCGATAAAAGTGGCGCCGAAGCGCTCCCTGCCATGTCAGGCTTAGCCGTGCCGACGCCGCTCGCAGCGGCGGGCGTTCGTGCAGCTAGGGCTAACTAGGCTTCGGTGTCGTAAAGGGAAAAGATGCCGAAAAGTGACCACAACTCAGAGACGAAAAGCCGCACTTCCTCGTGATCGGGGGATAAGACGCACACGATGAAACAAAAATCCGGGCGAAACTTGGCACATAAAAGATTGCAGAGATGCAAAAAGCCGGAGCGACGCGGAGGCACATCCGCACAGCTCGGCGTTCCCCTTCACTCTCCCAAATAGACGAATGATCTTAGACTTTTATTGCGATAGCAATTATATGGATATTCTCGGTTGATTTTTGCCGTCGCCGTCATGCCCCGGATATGTATATGTATGTCACTCCCAGCTGCGCGTGACCTACTTGGCACCGCTCCAACACCTGCGCCGAGGGAAGCGCGTTGCCTCCCGTTTGTGCGGACGGACAGCGTTACACAGGCTAGTCAAAGAGCTGCTACGCATTAAAAATCCTGAAGCGGTCGACCGCGGTTTCAATCAATCAATCGTTTTTTATTTCAAGTTCTTATTACATGAAAATACACAACACTGATTAGACCTATAGCCACTGGCTAGTAGGGGGTCTAAATAAATATGTATTTAAAGGAGCAGATTGTGTTTACAAAGCAGATATTTTATAAGTACACTTCAATCATAAGAAAAAAAAAAGAAAAATGGAGCAAAATATAAAACGGGGACATATTTGTGATAGGTAGATTGCAGTATCGTGCAACATGTTGCATGCATGTAAGGGATTGTATGTGTACAATACAACAAATAGAAATATAGAGAAGTACGTGAACCATGTCAAGTATGATTTTGTTAGACATATAATCAATATATAACGAAGCACACATTTCAACAAAGTGTGTGCTAGTGTTCCTGTTCATTTTTCTGCAGAAAGTATTTTTTAAGCGCACAAGAAAATCTTTTGCTTTCTTTTATTTGACACGGTATATCATTCCAGATCTTAACTCCAGCAAATTGTAGCAATCGTTTTCCATAAACATTGTTAGTAGGCGGAAGATTGAAATTATGTAATGTGGCACGTCTGGTAAGGCGGGAATAGGATGAAAATACTGATATATGAAAGGCCAGGTTATAAGGAATGACATTATGGACGGTAAGTGCAATTTTTTGCTGTCGTAAATTATCAAATGGTATGATTTCCATATTATAAAACAATGGCGCGCTGTGTTGATCACATCTAGCATTGTTTATTATTCGACGTGCTCGCTTTTGTAGTATACATAAGGGTTCTAGATATGTTTTAAAAGTCGATCCCCATGAATCTATGCAATATGATAGGCGACAATAAAAAAGCGAAATAGAGAATTCGGAGAATACTACTTTTAAAATAATTTCTAGCGGTTAATAACGTACTGCATCCAGATGCTAGTTTAGCGCATACAGAGTTAATATGGCTTTGCCAGTTTAAATGGCTATCGAAAATTACACCCAGATATTTGAAATCTTTCATTTGCTCAAGCACGCAGTTGTTTATTGTAATGTAAATAGACTCATTACTGATATCCCGATAACGGGAGTGGAAAATAGTGTATTTAGTTTTTTTATCATTAAGTGTCAGTTTGTTCGCTGAAAACCAGTGACAAATATTTTTTTAGTTCTGAATTACTTTTATGCTCTAGATCCCTCATATTGTCGGCAGTAACAATAACGGCTGTATCATCAGCGTACATTAGCATCTCCGCCGATGTCAATATGTTTGGTAGATCATTTACGTAAAGTGAAAAGATTAAGGGTCCCAGAGCGGAGCCTTGTGGTACCCCTGTGTGTATATTTAACAAGGTGGAGGTGAGATCACGCATAATGACCATTTGTTGACGTCCGCTCATGTAACTAGAAAACAAGTCAAAAATATTGCCGCGGAAACCGTAGCGTTTTAATTTTATTAGTAATATATCATGGTCAACCGTATCAAATGCTTTCTTTATATCAAGGAAAACTACTGCTACAAGGAGATTATTATTTAGTGCTTCGTTAATTTTTTTGTGATGAAGATAGTACAGCAGTGGAGGTGGAGCGGTGCGACCTAATCCACGTTGCTCGGCGCATATTGCACGATATTTTTCTAGAAAGACGCGCATCCGTTTTGCTAGAATTCTTTCAAAGTTGTTATTTATTATGCTTAAAACAGATATAGGCCTATAATTGAAGGGTCAGAGCGATCACCATCCTTGTACACCGGTACTACTTTAGCATTTTTCAGACAGGATGGGTATGTTGACGTACGCAAGGAGTGGTTATATATGTGGCATAAGATAGACCCCAAGGCGTCAATATTGCCTTTTACTAACCGCGCTGTAATCCCATCTATCCCGCTGGCTTTATTGGTGGCTAAATTAGTAGTAGTGCTTTGAATTTCTTCGAGGCTAATGTTGGTGTACCGCAAACGTATTCAGCAATGACGGCGAAAAACATTGAGCAGTGTAGGAAGAAAACTGCATTGATAAGGTCGGACGAATTTCGGTGAAATACTGATTAAAGTTATCTAGAGTTTGTGCATCAGTAGTATCAGGTAGCACGCGTTGTCGTGGTTGATTGCCAACAACTTCGTTTACGATCTCCCAAGTTTTTTTAGAGTTGCCCTGAGCTTGTTCTATTAGGCGAGAGTAATATTCCTTCTTTCGCTGTCTCGTGAGGAGCACGGACTTATTTCTGAAAATTTTGAACTGGCCAAGGTAATATTTATTATTTTTATGCTTCTTCCATTTATGGTACCAGAAATCTTTCGTCTTCAGCAAGTCAAGGATTTCTTGTGTCATCCAAGGGCATAGCGGGGTCTTATATGAGCGCGCAGATACGTTTGAGCGGCTATCTTCAACGGCTCTGATAAGGAATTTTATTACGTTTTGGAGTTCAACATTGACGTCATCGTTATATAAACTGTCGGGGTCAATGGCGAGAATGATACTTCGTAGTAAATTGTAATCTATTTTGCCCTTTGTTGTGATACGTTTCGAACCTGCGACCCCTCGATCCGCAGCTTGCTGCCTTAGACAGTTACGCCATGCCTCTTTTTTTTTGGTCTTTATTGCAAGGCTTCAGTTTTCAACAGTGAGAAGAGAGTACATCCTGTCTACAATTGTTTCATGTGAAACAGTAAATCTATGCGAGGTACCCAATCGGGTACACCCTTTGCATTTTTTGCAATTCAAGAAACGAAGTCAGCGTCTCACAGAAGTAATCTATGGCTCGCCGAGCATCAACATCAGCGTTACGTACAGCCATTCGGGACCTCCAAATACTGTAAAGCGCCAATAACATTGTGATATCATAGGGAAATCCATCATCGTTTTCAATCATCAAATACCTTATGCCCTGTGCGTCCAATGGGAAATCTTTCTTTAGTGTCATTTGCAGGACGTCCCAGAAGAACACCCCGTCCCAGCATTCCAGAAAGACATGCTCAATGGTTTCTGGTTTGCGACATAAAAAGCACTGGTCACCCCACGGAACGAACAACCTCTTTTCAGACAACCACGTCTTAACTGGCAAGACACCAGCATGAAGCTTAAAGAAGAAAGTTGTAATCCCCGGACGCACACGCATGCCTTTTACGCGTTTCAGCACTTTACTCCATTTTCCACCACAGTACTGAGAGCGGTACAAGGGAATGGGGAGAACAACATCAAATAAGTCTTTATATAACTTTTTATGGGAAACAGTGCCTAAATATTCGATACAAAATTGTGCCTTGAGGAAGCGGAATGACTCGATAATCTCTTTAAAGTAACCTTGTCTTCGACCTTTCAACCTAACAGAAGACACGACAAACTCAGGCAAAGCACTGGCCAACCGCACTTGGCAGACCGTGCGCAAAAACGGGTCTTGAACGTCACGAAGGTACAAGAAGCGATTTACGAGCTGTCGCACAAAAAAAATGTGACAAACCCAAACCACCGTCACGCACACGTCGAAAAAGCTTCGTCCTAGTAATCTTCTCCCAGGTGAAACCTCAAATGAAGACGACAAAGATACGATGGAGTTTTTGAAGGCTGACTCGAGAGCAATGAAGTACTTGCAACCCGTACCACAATTTTGTAATAAAGAACAAGTTACAAATGGTAGCGCGTGCAAAAATGGACAAATCCTTGGCCTTCCATTTTTCTGCCTTTTCTCGGATTTGAGATGTCTGCCCGAGCCAATAAGGTTCACTGTCGCTATAATTTTCGAGAGGAATGCCTAAATACTTAACCGGTGTTGTTACGCCATGCCTAATTAGGTCTCATGGATCATTCGGTCTCATGGATGCTAATGGCAGAACACAAACGCACGTTACGCAGGTAAAGTATAAACATCTCAGCGCACGCTCGCGCGACAGAGAAGTCTTCTTCCTCTTGTTCTTCGAGCGCCTTGATGATGATAGTAACACAGGCAAAACCACATATAGCATAGCCAATTGTAGCATGCGGCGCTCGCTCCACTCCGCCGCGTGCTCTAGTTTGAAGTAAAGAAGAAGTAAGAATGACAAGTGCGTGTCCGGTTGTAATTTTAGCCTCAGGAATATCTACCAACTAGAGCCAAATGACGTTGTATCTTAGTGACCACAACTGACGCTTGTAGGGAAGGCGAGGCGTGGCTTCACATGCCACTGCCAAGCGCCGTCTTTATTTCTTCTCTTGAGGTCGCGTGCTCTGCGGTTTTGTTAGCCGCCCAAACGAAAGCGCTGCAGGGCGTTGGGACAACATGAGCGCAAGAGTCCGAGAGTGGCCTGCGTTCTGCGCATGCTTCCTGGCCGCTCGCGAATTTCATAAGTCCCCAATTCTAAAACTGTCTAGTGTTTCGCCAGAGTTGGGTTGTGCGCTTTCGACTTGTACTTTGACATACAGGGTGTGGTCGACCGTGCTGGCGCGATTATCTCTTGAGGATGAGTTTTGTACGTCTTGTGCTTTCAGCAAAGTTTGCGTTGAAGCTATACACCACACGAAGGTCGATTTGCTCGCTGCAGCGGCCGCGTTTGCGAAACGAGTGATCTGCTAGCTTGAAGATCCAAAATAGGGGTTAGTTGAAGTGACAACCGTGACAGGTCGCGCTCGTCCTATGTATACCTGCGTGTTAATTTCGTGAGTTCTATGTGTCTAAGCAGCGCGCTGAAAGTGTCGAGCTGTGACAGTTGTTAGTTCGCACTCGCCTTATGTGTTTTATTTTCCTGCGTCCTTTGTGTTTGAGCAGGCGCAGCAAATTGTTATCTGCTTACCGTTCTTCCTGTGGCATTCCAGTTTCTTGCTATCGCATTCATTGATTCGCCCTTGAGGCTAAACTGTGACTTCTTCAGCTTCAAAACTGCAGCATCCGGCAAAGTGCGTTGGCGGGCTAGTTGGTTGTTCATGCTTAGTTTCTACAGCGCGACTGGACGCGGACGGAGAAGGAACACGCAAACACACACACAGCGCTGACTTTCAACTGGAATGTTTATTTTTCATATGCACGTGACGCTTATATAGACACACGCGAGCAGGTGCACACAAAACAAGAAACAAAAGCAGGACCCAAACGCGCATGTTCTGCCGCAATCACAACCAGTTGCCACCAACCTAGAGTGACGCATCCAGATATTTCTTTTCCTTGTCTGTTAGAGACAAGGATGGCATGCTGACACATGTATCATTCATTTTATCTATTTCATACGCTTCAATAATTTCTCTAGTCAATCGATCTCTTGCCCTGTTGAGGGCAAGAGATTGCCCTGTCCGCGTCCAGTCGCGCTGTAGAAACTAAGCATCCGGCAAAGAATGCGCCGAACGCCACGGCGCTGGAGGAAACACGCTGGGGACGCTCCAGGCGTCGGTGTTTGAAGAAAGTGAAGGGAAAAAAATGTAAGAGAGTTTTAGTCATCTTTATTGTTGCGCCGTCGCAACAAGAAAGATGACTAAAGGCTCGTTCACACCGGCGACTAGCAACGGTCGCGCGACTAAGTCGCAAAGCGACTGGTCGCAAACGGTCGCAAATGGCCGTTTTGGTTGCGAAGCGACTGCTTTGGCTCAGTCGCTCGCTGCTCGATTTTTCAGTCGCGCGACTGCAGTCGCAAAGCTCTGAGCCAATCACATGCGCAGGAACAGGACGTCACCTTATTTTATGGGGCAATGGCAATGCGAGCTGTATACGAGCAGACGTGAATTTTATGTGGCGACATATATAGGTCGCACGCGGGTGTGAACATCGGTCGCTTTGAGTCGCGTTTTGACCGCCAGTCGCAAACGGTCGCGCGACCGTTGCTAGTCGCCGGTGTGAACGAGCCTTTAAAACTACAAAACATTATAGAGGCGTTCGCAATCTACCTAGTTTCGCAAGTGCAGCTCACTCTTCATGCACCACATTGTTTATTACTACCGTAACGGCGTCATCATTACGTTGGAAAGAACGGGCAACGTTGTACGCAGGCTTCCAGTACGTAGGATCTTTCAGTTCATTTCATCGCGGCGCCATAAAACGTCACAGGGCGAGGGATACGTGTTGAGGTGACCCCGCGAGAGTCAAGTTGAGGGCAGGCCTCCATTTTATTGTATTTTGAGTGTTGTAGTTCTAGGCTGAATAACTATCGCTTCCCCTAGCATGCCCCTATCGCTTCCGTTCTTGCTGCACTAATCTCTTCAGCCTTCAGTCTACGCAACCCAAAAGTAAAAAAAGTGTAAAACAATGAGGTCTCGAAAAGTGTTAGAGGATCCCTTTAAGGCGTTTATTAGACGGCACTCAGCGACAACACGTAATGGCAACAGTCAGGTCAAAGTACGGACTATCAGCGCGAGCGGTGTTCTTTCAGGAGGAGCCGAAGAGGACGACCCGCTAGAAGGCGCTGGAGAGCGCAACCCATTACTCAGTGCTAAGGCTTCACTACATTAGAAACACTTTCAAGTGATTAAATGATATGGCCGAGGTGTGTTACCTGTTCCCAAGATTGAATTTGACGCTTGGCGTATACAGGACCAAAAGCTTTAAGACGCGTGGCTCGAATTGAGGATAACTGCTGCATTGGGTCTGAATTTTCAGACCGCCTATAGCTTAACGACAATTTAAACCGAAACTGGAAGGGAACAGGGCAATCGGAAGCGCTCCGTATTGCGTGTCGTGGGCGCTCTGCATACAACGCCATTAGAAATCCCAATGTCCGACAAACTTTTTGTGTCCATTCTTGGAATTATATATGGACTGCCACTCGGGAATTCTAACTGCTCGAATTTTGTCATCACGCAAGAGATGATCGTGCCAGCTACTTGGGGGAACCACGCGTCGGCTATCTCGATATTTCGCCGGGTGCTGTGCAGTGTCGGTGCGCGTCGCCCGCTTGTGCGGTCTCAAACGGGTAGCGCGCGCGCTGCCCCAGGTACTGGTGACGTGCCTGCCCCGAAGCGTGCGCGTTAAGCGTGCGCGAAGCGCACGCTTAACGCGCACGCTTCGGGGTAGGCACGCGTGCACGCTTAACGCGCACGCTGCGAAAAATTCGCAGCGTGCGCGTTAACTAAAAGCCGAATTCTTCTGTCTCTCATTCCCCATTAGCAGCCATTGGCATGTTCCAGTAGGAAACGTTAGTAGAAGTAGAAGTGTAAGTGTTAGCTAAAAGCCGACTTCTTCTGTCTCTGATTCCCATTAGCAGCCATTGTTTACCTCCAAGGTAGTGCCTGGTGAGATTTCTCCTGTGCGTGATTAAACAATAAAAATTTTGTTCAAAACGCCGTTGATTGATGAAATAAACCAACGAAAGACGCCAGATGTTTTCTAAAAGCAATACGAAAGAACGCCAGATGTTTCTAAAGCAAAACGAAAAGACGCCAGCTGCTTAACGAAAGACGCCAGATGTTTTCTAAAGCAATGGTTTTCTAACCAATGAAAATTCACAGCGAACATGTAAAATTAAAGTGAGCTGCAAGTCGTCGTAACTCATCGAACCTTTAGTATAAACGCGCCCGATCTCACGTCGGTGATGATGTACTGGGCAGAATTCACGGAAGATTCACGGTTTACCGATGAACCTCCGCAGCTTCGCCCACTCATCATCATTCACTGCGTGGATATGCTGTGATTTTTTCTTTCGCTTTTTGGTGTTTTATCTGCGGCCCGTCGTGACGCCCTACACGCGCGCTCGTGCTCGGCTCACGCAGGCGTTTACAACGACGAAAGCTAAGCGCGAGACGTGCGTAATCACACACCTTGCCGACCGAACTTCTTGCGTAGCTTCCGCAGCATTGCGCCTGGCTTATGAAACAGGGTATAGAACGCCTACTGCAAGTGCAGTTGGGAAGTGCCCACTACGCCATAATTTTTCCTTTTGCGAATCAGCGAAAGGCCTGTTAAGTGTCCGTAAGGCAACACGCCAACCTACGCAGCTGCTCACTTGTTTGATGCTATTGCTGATGATTATGATTACTTATGACTGAGCCCTTTGTAATGGGGGGGGGGGGGTCTTTGAAACGTCCACTCGTTGCACAGTTTCCAAATTTTGAGGTCTGGCGCGATTCAACGCTTCTGCCACGCAATAGTACTTGCGTTAAGCAGACTCCTCCGACTACATGACATTCACATAGGGGCTTTTCCCGAAGGAGTTTCAAGCAATGGCGTCGCTCTGTGGTGGAATATTTGCGTGCCACGCAGAAGTTCTGGGTTTCATTCTCACTCGAACCGACGATTGGAATTATTTATTTTACTTGCGTCTTTCTCGAATTCTCGCTCACGGACAGCGCTAATTTTGTCGCTCACAACCAAATATGCCGACACCGACACCGACACCGGTATTTCTGCGAAACGAGGTCTTTAACGCTATCGCGTTAAAACGGCGGGTGCGGACTGGAGGCTGGTCCAGAAGGTCCGGGCGCAGAGCACCTGGGGTGTAGAGAGGATGACAAAAAAAAAACAATAAACGTTCTGATCGCCACCAAACAAAAGGCATGTGCATCGCGGGGCAGAACAACGAGACGGCTAGACGATCAGTTGCTCTTCCTCCCTCCAAAACCCGTTGGAAGAAAATCCGGCATCTCTTCGTCACCGATGGTGCAAGTCGTACCGCTTGCTGACGGCGTCGGTGAGTGGGGAGGCGCTGCTCTTGTCAGAAGCCTGTGGATCTTGGTCACCGGCTTCTTGAAGGGCGTAAAAGAAGTTCAGATCAGAGTTATGAATAGGACCGCGCGTTTCGTTAGACAAGCAGTGTTTGATCGTGCACGAAATCCTACATATCTGGGTAATTCTATACGGTCCGTACCGCCTGTTTGCTAGGGAAGCTGGAAGACTTTTCAAGGCGTGGCAGAGTGGGTGTCTCCGCCTCAACACCAAGTTCGCAGCCTCGAAGCGTATGGCCACTGATGTTTTCGTATTGCCCTGCTTGTTTCATGCGGGATACATCGAGGTGTTGCAACACTTGTCGTGTTGTCGATAGTCGCTTGCCGAGATGATGGCCCGCGTCGGTCAACCTCTGCATCAGGTCGCGTGCAAACTTTACGTATCGCCTCAGAGCATTGGTTGCACTGTCCTGCAGGAAACTCAAGTCTTTGTCTAGGTTAAGTTGTGCAGGAGTGAAACCCGTAGAATTACTGACTGTTCCAGTTACGAATGCCATTTCTGCCAGTTTTAGATCCCAGTCTTCGTGACGCTCGGTATGCGCGGCACGCTGCGATTTAAGATTTTGGTTTACCCTTTCCGTGGTGTCGGCTTGTGTTTGGTACACAGGTGTGCGCTTGTGACGAATTCCCAGGGAGTCACATGAATCCATGAACGCGCTGGTCAACTACGTCGCGTTGTCCGCGATCAGCTGCACAAGGAATCCCAACATCGTGAAGGCTTGGAGAAGACAGTCACAGGTCTTTTCGGAAGTCAGCTTGCGGAAAGGAAACAATTTGACCCGTTTCGTGAAAGGGTCAGTCAGAACAAGCAGCTGCTGCTTTCGCCGCGGACCTATGGGATACGCACTTAATACGTTATATGCAACTATTTGCCATGGCGACGTACGTACCCTGAACTGTCTGCAATCTATTGAGGGGTAAGCCACCCCGAGCCACCCCGAGAGTTTTGGCAAACTGAACAGGACCGCGCGTGGCGTAGTACCTCCGCTTTCATAACTGGCCAAGTTATCGCACGGCACAACTTCTCCTACGTCTTCTGTCATGAAAAATGACCAGCCAAAGCACTGTCATGGCAGCACTTGCAAATAGGTTCCGAACTTCGCGATGAATAGCAGCTCGGAACGGTGACTCAACATTACCATCGTCAGTCTAGGGAGAGTACCAGAACAAGAGGCTTCCTTCTATGAGCTCGTAGCAGTCCATTTCCTCGTCACTTCCCGTGTCATCTGGGTCACATATCGGCAGCTTTTCCGCCACCTTACGACAGATTTGGTCGATTTGGCGCGATTACACCGGGAAGGCCCACGGACTTTCCAAAGGTCGCACGGCTCCGGTCCCACTCATCTCTGCTGGGGATGCATCGAGAATGGCTCGCTTGCGCTGGATCAGAGGTCTGGGGTTGTAACGGCCGGGCATCATCAGTGCTGATGAGGTACATCAGAGCGTCGGCCTGTGCAGGACGTTCAGCCAATACTCCTGAGAATGCTGTGAGCACGGCTTCCAGCTGCTTGCGCTGAGCGGTCATTCCCTTGAAGTCACTGTGGGATTGCAGGGATGCTGACAGCAAAGTGGTGTGCATGGCTGCCACGCATTTCGTGCTTCGTGGCATAGGCACGCAGTCTGTTTTTCCCGAAGGGAGTGTTGTCTCGGACTGCCCGTGAAGGTGGTAGTCCCTTGCAGAAAATTCGAGTGTGGGCACCTCGTCTGCAAGAAAATCTCAGCCGAGAAGCATTGACACTTAGAGACCAGGTAGGCAACCAGCGCTGGCGCTTCGTTTTCCTATTAAAGCTCAGCCCTAAGCCAACACAGCCTTCACCTTTCGATACGTGGCTTTATGCCACTTGCAATGACACATTTCCTTTACGAAACTTGGTCTTTTTAGCCTTACACTGTTCGAGAAGCACGTCAGCGATTAAAGAGATGCCTGTGCAAGTATCAAAAAGACCAGGCACGATAACACCCTGCGCTTTGACATTCGTCGTCCGCTATGCTGCAAACAGAGGGAAAGAGGGCTGACTTACCAGCTTGATGTTCCTCGATTGCACGGACAGGGCAGTGTTCCCCGCTCCTCGGACTGATGACCGTTGGTTGCGACACACTTCCAGTCCCCGGCCGTAGCCGTTTCTCGAACCGTTCTACATTCGTGCCACGGTGGGCAAAGCATCGACATTTCATAGGACCAGTTTGACCGCACTGGTAGCATACGACTTGCGCATGTCTGTGTTTGCCAGTTTACCTGCCTGTGAAATCACACTTTCTACAGAGCAGCCCCTGGAGTACCCACGGCGGGACCGCCTGTCGCAGTCGGCTCGCGCAAGAATTGTGAACCCGGCAGATCGAAACTGGGGGTCCAGCTAACGATGATCTTGTTTGGCTCGGGTAAGGAGCGAGTGTTCTGCGATCTGACGCTGCTCCGCGGACACTTGCTCCCACTAACGGCGTACATCTGATACGGTATTTAATGGAGCCCAGCGCCACCCTTGCCAATACGCGAGGGGGTCCAGGGCGTGAGAGGACATAGCCGTGAATGCTCGTGGGCTCGTCAGGTCGCTTGAGGGACTGGCTACAGGGCCACGGCAAGCCGGCGACGGCTCAAGTACATAATGTGGCATTGGCCGTGGCACGTAAGTAGCTTCGGATAAGAGGGCGTCCTGTACACCACGGGGCTCCCATGCGACATGCTCAGGGGTTTTAATGCGTGCCCGCAAACAAATGGCCTGAATCTAGGATGACTTATCGAATGACCCGAGCTACTCTATCTCCTTCCGAGGCAGTCGGTGCTGCTCGACGGTGCATTTCTTGCATCGTCCGGACGTACTCGAATAAACTTTCGTCCGGACGCTGGATTTTCAACACGTGCTCAGGCTGGACTAGCAACTGGTACCCAGCGAGCAGGAATTCCTCTCTTGAGCAGTTTTTAAACTATGCTCATGGTGTGAAAGGCGATTGTAGCCTTCAACATCGTCCTGCGGCATCCCATAAAGCAAGTGGTGGGACTCGGGCTATTAAGTACGCTTCCGAGGCACCAGTAGCTTTGCCATAGCTGTCTACTTGCTCTAGGACATCAGCCACTGATTTCAGGTACCCATGTAACCCGTATACGTGAGTGTCTAGACTTGAGATCGCAGACGTTAAACCCTGGCTCCACGTCCAGACCGCTCATGCGGCCCATGACGCACATATACTTGAGAACTTTATCTTTGCTTTCTTCTTGGCCCATGTCGTGTTTCTTGTGTGTGTTCTCTTTAATGACGGCGAAAACTGGAATAGCAGCTGGTCAACCTGGTCCAAACCTCCTTGCCGCTGGTAGGCAAGATCATCCCAGACCGGAGGTGCTTTCCGTTGACCTGCGCCATGGGCAGGAAAAAATAACGCGCCACGAAAGACACGCCAGAACGCGCTACATGTAAACGCGACGAGCAGAACAAAGGACCTACGTCCGCCATGATGTTCACACGGGAGGGAGCAAAAGCCACGTTGGGCGCCATATGTTGGTATTGGGCTTGCTGTGTCCCGTACCTAGTCAAGCAAAGAAGACGCAGGCTTGAAATCACAACAAACAATGTCAGTTTATTTAAAAGTACAAATCATCCGAAAAAGCGGGCCGAGGGACGTGATACAGGTAGGCGGGGTCCACCACGATTTCGGGCAGCAGCAGTCGGCCAGAGCGGGTGACAGCGTCTGTCCTTTACAGCAGCCTAGGCACTTCCCTCACCGCACAGGCTGTCCCTTGTCAATCACGCATGGGGACTACGCGCATCGCCACTGCCTAGCTCGTGGCGCTATCTCGTGATGGCCACTATACACACACACACACACATATATATATATATATATATATATATATATATATATATATATATATATATATATATATATATATATATATATATATATATATATATATATATATATATATATTCTGATATGTACATTCACATCCTAACTAGTAATAAAAATGACGTCCCCTATATTTTGCTTAGCATTATTGTCTGTTAGTTCTTGTTAGTTGAAAGCCGGTGGAGAGATTATGTTAGAAAAACTGGCCACCCTGTATACGAAGTGTCTCTCGACGGGGAGGATACCAGAATCTTGGAAGAATGCCAACATCATCTTGATCCATAAGAAAGGGGACGTCAAGGACCTCAAAAATTACAGGCCCATCAGCTTACTGTCTGTTGTCTACAAGCAATTTACAAAAGTAATTGCTAACAGAATTAATACGACATTAGAGTTCAATCAACCAAAGGACCAGGCAGGATTTCGTACAGGCTTCTCAACAGTAGACCATATTCATACTATCAATCAGGTGATAGAGAAATACGCGGAGTACAACAAACCCCTATACATAGGCTTCATAGATTACGAGAAGGCATTTGATTCGGTGGAGATATCAGCAGTCATGCAGGCACTGCGGAATCAGGGGATCGACGAAACCTATATTAACATAATGGAAGAAACCTACAGCAGATCCACAGCCAGTATAGTCCTCCATAAAGAAAGCGACAGAATCCCAATAAAGAAGGGCGTACGGCAGGGAGACACGATCTCTCCAATGCTATTCACCGCGTGTTTACAGGAGGTTTTCAGGGTGGCGAGACACTGGGTGGCGAGACACTGGAGGTTGTAAAGGAGTACGTCTACTTTGGACAGGTAGTAACCGCGGAGCCGAACCATGAGAGTGAAATAACTAGAAGAATAAGGATGGGATGGGGCTCATTCGGCAAGCATTATCAAATCATGAATGGTAGTCTACCACTATCCCTCAAGAGGAAGGTATATAACAGCTGCATCTTACCTGTACTTACCTACGAAGCAGAAACCTGGAGACTTACAAAGAGGGTTCAACCTAAATTGAGGACGACGCAGCGAGCGATGGAAATGAAAATGATAGGTGTAACCTTCAGACACAGGAAGAGAGCAGAGTGGGTCAGGGAACAAACGGGGGTTACGGATATCATAGTTGAAATCAAGAAGAAATGGATATGGGCCGGGCACGTAACGCGTCGGCAGGATAACCGGTGGTCATTAAATTAAGGGTAACTGACTGGATTTCAAGAGATGGCAAACGCGTGAGGGGGAGACGGAAAATTGGGTGGGTAGATGAGATTAAGAAGTCTGCAGGTATGTCGTGGCAGCAGAAAGCACATGACGGGGTTGATTGGCAGAACATGGGAGAGGCCTTTGCCCTGCAGTAGGCGTAGACAGGTTGATGATGATGATGATACTCCAGCGTAACGCCGACGCGTGCGCTCGCTCGGCACAGTGACGCCGCGCTAACAAACGCTCAGCACTCTACAGCCCGACGCGCGGCGCGACCGACGCCTCCGGCGTCCGTCAGCGCGTCCCCGTTACAGTGTACTACAAGGGGGCAGTTCAACGAACGAAGCGGCCGCGCCGCATCGCGGATGATGCTCCGCCGGGTGATCGTAGCGGCGGCGCTGTAGTCACTATGTACTGAAGCTGTGGAGGGCGTCTGCACTTGGCGCGCGCGTCGAAGCCTACGAAAGCGTGTAATTGCGCGTTTTGAGCGCGTTTATTGCACTACTAAGCTTTAATCGGTGTCTCAGCGCCTGCTACGTGCCGTGGTACACGAGTGAATATGCAGGTGTGCCAAAATTGCGCCGACATATTCCCTGTTTTTGGAGCCTGCCGGCCCCCAAAGAAGGCGAGAATCGGATTTTGCATCTAGCTGCTGACTGATTGCTGTGCGGTTTGCAAGCAACACTTCGAATGAATACCAAACCGAATGAATACCAAACCAGCGACGACAGCCTACCATTTTTCTGCCGGCAGTATCTACGATATCCAGAGCATTGATCCTTATATGAGCTGCAATGCGCTCGACTGTTTCATGAGTAACCTGAGCACAAATAACTCTATCACAACATTTATATTAGTGACGGCTGAGTTCTGCCAGTTTTGCTCTGTTTCTTTAATGCCGGAAGGCTATCTTGTTTCAACAGCGTGCTTCCGAGCATCAGTTATGGGACCTCTGAGTGCTTAAAATACCAGGAAGCCGAGCCGAAGGCTCGCGTTCACCTCCGAGGCACAAACTTCATGCATCAGGGCCTATCTCAAGCATCTTAAAATCCGTAGATGTAAGCATAGCCCGTCGGCTATTCTGCCTAAATTCACTACAACCAGTTCTCCTATTCAATGGACAACTTATATTACACTTTTCCTGACCTATCGATGGCAGTGCAAAAACTTCTTTTTGACAATGTTATGTATTATAATATCATTGCTTTATCTGTAGAGTGTCAAAAGTGAAGCCAGGAGGGGCGATGGTGCTCTACGCTTTGCGATATTATCTTTTTATATTATGTGCATATATATTTATACGCACAAATACGGGTAGTAATGTCTCACCTCCCCACCCGGCGCCAATAACAATATCCAGGCAACGCCCCTGAGGACGACCGTTATTTGTACCGGTCGACTTACCTCTGCCTTCCAATTAGTGATGCAGAACTATCGACGGTACTATCGATACTATCGATAGCTGAGTCAATATCGAACTATCGATGGTGAAAAATACTATCGATAGCGCTATCGATAGTAAAACGCTCGATGGTGCTATCGATAGTATAAAAACAACAGCGCGGACTCACTGCACAATAAACTTGGTTCCCCGCGCGCATGGTACATAGAGGAGCCGGAGGAGCAGGATGAAGGGCAAAAAAAGTTAATAATGTTAAGGTGTTTAATAGACAGCACTCAACGACAATGAGTAATGGCGACAGTCACGGCAAGGCACGAACTCCCTGCGCGAGCGGCGTTCTTTTTCAGGAAACCAAAGAGGACGACCCACTAGAAGGCGCTGGAGAGGGTAACCCATTATCATGTCCCAAGGCTTCTCTACAATTACCCCGGGTACGAAAAGGGAGCCGTCCGGCGACCTAAGAGCTCGTCACTATAAGTGGGTCATAATAGGCCTTGAGGCGCTCCACGTTGACAATGTCGCGCCCTCGACGGCGCATGTCCGAAGCTGGTTCGATGGGTTCGATCAAGTAGTTGACCGGGGATGTGCGCTCGACGACCCAGTATGGGCCTTCGTATTTCGGCAGCAGTTTTGAAGAAAGGCCACTTGCAGTGGTAGGGACCGCGAACCACACGAGCGCTCCAGGGAGGAACGTGGGTACAGAAGTGGTGGTGCCATCGCGAATGCTCTTCTGCAGCTCTTGTTCCTGCGTCGTAAATGTCTTGGCAAGCTCGCGACACTCTTCAGCGAGCCTGGCTGTGTCAGAAATAGGCGCACACTCAGATGGGTCCGGCTTGTATGGAAGTATCGTGTCGATGGTGTGCGACGGGTGCCCTCCGTACAGTAAGAAGAACGGTGAAAAACCAGTAGTGCTCTGAGGCGCGGTGTTATAGGCGTAGGTGACGAAGGGCAGAATGGCATCCCAATTGGTGTGATCGGCGGCGACCTACATTGACAGCATGTCGCCTAGCGTGCGGTTAAAGCGTTCGGTTAGGCCATTCGTCTGCGGGTGGTAAGCAGTAGTTTTGCGCTGAACAGCATGGCACTCTTTCAGAATGGCTTCCACGACTTCCGATAAGAAGACACGGCCTCGATCGCTGAGAAGCTCTTGGGGTGGACCGTGACGCAGTATGAAGCGGTGTAGTAGGAACGAGGCAACATCGCGCGCTGTAGCCGCTGGGAGGGCGGCGGTTTCGGCGTATCGCGTTAGATGGTCAACAGCGACGATGGCCCAGCGGTTACCAGCCGAAGTCAGAGGAAGTGGTCCATACAGATCGATGCCCACGCGCCCGAACGGACGGTTAGGGCAAGGTAATGGTTGTAGACCTGCTGGCGACACCTGCGTTGCAGGTTTTCGGCGTTGGCAATCGAGGCAGGAGCGAATGAACTTCTGCACGTAGCGGTACATCCCACGCCAGAAGTATCGTTGTCGAATGCGGTGGTGAGTTTTGGATACCCCAGAGTGCGCGAATTGCGGATCAGAGTGGAAGGCCTCGCATATTTCAGAACGCAGACCGGGGTATCACTAGTAGCCACTGGCGGCCGTCGGCGTTGTAATTGCGTCGGTGCAGGAGGTCGTCACGAACGGCGAAATGGTGGGCTTGACGACGCAACGCGCGAGTGGATGGTGTTGCCGTCGGATCAGTGAGCAAGTCGATCAGCGAGGTGATCCATTTATCCTTGCGCTGTTCGGTAGCGATGGTATGAACGCTGATTGAAGCAACAGCTATGTGAGATACTGAGCAGGGGGTATTGTTGTCAGGCAAGGGAGAGCACGAGAGGGCGTCGGCGTCAGCATGCTGGCGTCCGTTGCGGTACAGCACGCGGATGTCGTAGTCCTGCAGGCGAAGTGCCCAGCGGGCGAGACGGCCTGAGGGATCCTTCAATGACGACAGCCAGCATAGTGCATGATGGTCGGTGACGACATCAAATGGGCGACCATACAAATAAGGTCTAAACTTTGTAAGGGCCCATATGATCGCCAGGCACTCTTTTTCCGTGACTGAGTAATTGGTCTCAATTCTGGTAAGCGTACGGCTTGCGTATGCCACGATATATTCGGGGAACCCTGGTTTGCGTTGCGCATGGACAGCGCCGAGGCCTACACCGCTGGCGTCCGTGGGTACCTCCGTTGGGGCCGTAGGGTCGTAGTGGCGTAGTATGGGAGGAGACGTCAACAAACGGCGCAGCTTTGCGAACGCGTCGTCACACTCGGACGACCACGAATTTAGGGGTCCGTTACTTCCAAGGAGCTTCGTCAGCGGCGATATCATGGTGGCAAAGTTTCGTATGAAGCGTCGAAAGTATGAACACAGTCCGACGAAACTGCGCAGTTCTTTGACAGTCGTAGGTTTGGGAAATTCGGCCACGGCCCGAAGCTTGGCCGGATCGGGAAGGATTCCGTCTTTGGACACGACGTAGCCGAGGATTGTCAGCTGCCGTGCCGCAAATCGGCACTTCTTCAGATTGAGTTGGAGGCCGGCGTTGCTCAAACGTGTCAAAACATGCCGCAGACGTTGGAGATGCGTGGAGAAGTCCGGAGCGAAGACGACGACTTCGTCCAGGTAACACAGGCACGTGTGCCATTTCAAGTTACGCAGAACGGTGTCCATCATGCGCTCGAAGGTCGCGGGCGCATTTCACGGACCGAACGGCATGACGTTGAACTCGTACAAGCCGTCGGGCGTGACAAAGGCTGTCTTTGGTCGAGCGCCATCAGCCATGGGTACTTGCCAGTACCCCGAGCGCAAATCGAGAGATGAAAAGAATTCTGCTCCTTGGAGGCTGTCAATCGCGTCGTCGATTCGCGGCAGTGGGTAATCATCCTTGCGGGTGACCTTGTTGAGCCGTCGGTAGTCCACACAGAACCTCACAGAACCGTCCTTCTTCGCAACGAGTACAACAGGAGACGCCCATGGGCTGTCGGAGGGCCGAATTACATCGCGTCGAAGCATATCGTCCACTTGCTCGTTAATTACCCGGCGCTCTGTGGAAGACACGCGATATGGACGTTGCCGCAGTGGTGGTTGGGCGCCAGTGTCGATGCGATGCGTAACAGCGGACGTGCGGCCGAGGGATGTTTGCCCGACATCGAAAGAATGACAAAATTCATCCAACAAGCACAGAAGCTGCGAACGCTGGACCGACGTAAGGTTGTCAGCAATGGAGGGACCAAATACATCAGTAGGTGACGAATCAGACGTGGAAACAGCACTGATGGTGCGGGAACTGGTACAGTGCGAGTCATCGGGTGCGTCCAGAACTTGTGCGTCTTCAACGGGTTCCACTTTGCCGAGAGATTCTCCTCGAACCAACGTAACAATGCACGGGGATGGGTTGGTAACAAAAATAGCGGTGCTGCCCTGAGTGACTCGCACGGTCGCGAAAGGTACCAGCAACCCTTTCCTAGTGCAGACGCGAGCAGATGGCGAAAGGAGTGCAATGGTGTCGGAGAGACCGGCGCAGTAGACCGACACAGCCGTTGACGAGTTTGGAGGCACTTTCGTATCGTCTTTGACGAGGATCTTGCTCACTGCCGGTGGACTGTCTGTCGGCGTCAAACGTGAGAACGGTGAGAGTTCGATTTCGGCTGGTGCGCAACGAATTACGGCGTCGTGGCGGGAGAGGAAATCCCATCCCAGGATGACGTCGTGAGAGCATGCCGCAATTATGATGAACTCGACGTCGTACAGAACGTCCTGAATGACGACGCGAGCAGTGCATACTGCTGTAGAATGAATACTCTGGGAGCTCGCGGTACGGAGGGACATCCCAGAAAGTGGCGTCATCACTTTTCGAAGTAAGCGGCAAGGTTTTGCGTCCATAACGGATACAGCGGCTCCAGTATCGATAAGGGCCGATGCGCGAACACCGTCCACAGGCACGTCGATTACATTCGATGGACTTCGCTGAGGGCTTTCACAGTTCGATAGCGTCGCAGCCCTTGCCTCCTGGACTGCGACGACTAGTTTTCCTGCTCTCGTGCGACCGAACGTGGCCGCATGGGTGACAGTGATCGACGTCGTGGAGACGGAGAGCGGCGAGTAGCTGGAGGTGGTCGTGACGTCGGCGACATAGGTGGAGGTGGGTCGTAGAATGCACGGCTTGGCTGGCTGGTGACAGGTGACGCGACTCGAGGCGGCTGCACGCGTTGACAATAACGTACCACGTGACCGGCGTAACCGCAAGCAAAGCAGATGGGCCGGTTGTCGGGGGTGCGCCATCGGTTCGCCGGGGTAGGTCCCGCCCATGTCGCAGGACGTGATTGACGGGTCGGCTGCTGAAATGGCTGTATGGTGGGCTGCAGTCGGGGCCGAGGGATGGCGTCAGCATATGTAGCCGGCACACCCGCCTCAAAGATCGGTGGTCTAGCGGCGGCTTCGGCGTAACTCATTGGGGCAGCCGCAGGAGTTACTTGGGGCGTCCTGACGACAACTGGAGGGTAACTCTGGGGCGCAGGAGCCGGAGGTTGCGGGTGGTACTCAGGCATGACCTCCGCAATTTCCTGCTCAATCGCTCGGCGGAGAGGAGGAAGAAGGGTTGTCGACGACTGTTGAACGTGCGGCGGGTGGGCAAAGGCGAGGAGGGAGACCTGGCGTGCAATTTCCTCGCGCACGAATGACTTGACTTCTGCCAGCAACGCGGCCTGGTCAGATATTGCCGCCAAGCCAGCAAGCTCTGCGTCGCGTGATGGGGAGCGACGGGTCATCGAACGCTGCCGGCGGAGCTCCTCGTAGCTCTGGCACAGCGTTATGACCTCGGCCACTGTGCCAGGGTTTTTGGCGAGCAGCATGGTGAAGGCATCGTCGTCAATGCCTTTCATTACGTTCCGGATCTTGTCAGACTCAGACATGGTTCCGTTAGCCTTCTTACACAAGTCGAGGACGTCTTCGATATAACTTGTGAAAGATTCACCGGCCTGCTGAGATCGTTCACGTAAGCGCTGTTCGGCTTGCAGCTTACGAACTGCTGGGCGGCCAAAAACGCTGATGACGGCGGTCTTGAAATCGGACCAAGTCGCAAAATCGGACGCGTGGTTGTTGTACCACAAGCTTGCTACGCCCGCGAGGTAGAATACCAAGTTGCTTAACTTGCCTTCTTCGTCCCATTTTTTGGGGATGCTGACGCGCTCGTAAATTGCGAGCCAGTCCTCCACGTCGGTGCTATCGGCACCAGTGAAGATAGGTGGATCGCGTATACGGGGGATACCGGGACATGTGCTCGTTGCGAGAGGAGGCGTTTGCTGGGCGGCGTCTTGAGGCATGGTAGATGGCAGGGTACGGGATCTGAGCTCCAGGGGCATTGAATGGGAGCAGAGCACCCTCCACTAAATTGTTAAGGTGTTTAATAGACAGCACTCAACGACAATGAGTAATGACGACAGTCACGGCAAGGCACGAACTCCCTGCGCGAGCGGCGTTCTTTTTCAGGCAACCAAAGAGGACGACCCACTAGAAGGCGCTGGAGAGGGTAACCCATTATCATGTCCCAAGGCTTCTCTACAATAATAATAATATGTGGGGTTTAAAGTCCCAAAATCACGATATGATTATGAGAGGCGCCGAAGTGGAGGCCTCCGGAAATATCGGCCACCTAGGGTTCTTTAACGTGCACCTTTAAAGTACGCGGGCCTCAAACATTTTCGCCTCCATGGAAAATGCAGCCGCCGCGGCCGGGGTTCGATCCCGCGACCTTCGGGTCAGCAGGCGAGCGCCATAACCACTATACCACCGTGGAGAAGGGCAGGAAAGTTGACATGCTTGTGTTCTTCACCAGAGTGCTTTGCTGACACATGATCATAAAGTCAAACTGTTGAGCTGTAGCGGAAGGGAAGCCGTTACATGTGGTGGAACTGCGCGGCTTCAAATTGATATTGCATTTCATGATATCAAAATAAAAAAATATCAAGACGTAAATTGTAAGATGTAACTGGTTGCTTTTGTATAAGAATTTATTGATGGATATATTCCGTCATTTTCACTGCGGAAGTAATTTCTCTGCCAAAAATTGCTGATAAATTAATCGAAGCTGGTAGTAGGCTATAGCAAATATTTTGGCAATATGGCCGGCCAGCAGCCGCATCATTATTCACACCACTATTGATAGTATTGTCACGTGGTTGTGACGATGAAGAATGCTGCAGCAAGACTGGGAAATACGGAGCTTTTATTTGGGCGAACTTGTGCCCAGAAAATGAAATATACAAGCGATACATGCTGCGCACTGATAGCGGCGGGAGCAGTCGCCAGCCGTTGAGTGATCTTATAATAGGTGTAACGCGTCGTCCTTTATACATCAGTCATCAAACCTTCCAGCGTTGTCACTAGTGCTCGCGTAAGCTCTCGAATAAATTTGACTTTTCGCGTCCGGCACCTAATCTTAACAGAATGAAGTCAAATAATTGTGAAGCTTCTCAAACATTACGGCGCGGTCTGCGTCAAACGTTGCTAGCAGTCTTTGTGGGTGAAACCCGAATACGTCAAAACAGAGCAATAAACACGCGTGGCAGTAATATCGCTAGTAATATTAACGATGGTACTACCGATTGCACTATCGATAGTTTGTCGATAGTAGCACTATCGATAGTTTGTTTACAGTATCGAAAGTTTCAAAAAAACTATCGATACTATCGATAGTCAATTTACCGATAGTTCTGCATCACTACTTCCAATACGTTTGAGTCCTCGTCGAAAAAGTCACATTTGCACAGCGCATTTGTAAAGATAAGCAGCGTACGCAAAGCTTCGCCAACGCGCGGTAAATGTTCGGCGTGCTTTCGTCAGAATATCAGGACACAGCTTTCTGAGCGCAGTTAAATTCTATTGGAACAGCTCAGTTACTCTGAATAAACTAGACGCTGAACGACCGCCAGAAGAAAGCATTAAAACAGAAGAAATAAGAGTAAGGCACGCCCTTTCTGTTTCCTCTGGGTCTTTCTTCTGGCGGTCGTTCGGTGTCTAGTTAATTGAGAGTAATGTATTAATTAGCCCAGCAATCAGTTCGGCTCAATTACACCGAGATGGTGAATCTTCACGGTCGGTATCAGCCAGTTTTCATTTTTATATTTTGCGTACCTTCCAGCAGTCAATTCGGCTACAAGAAGTGATTTGCAGTATATATATCCCTCAAACGCATTAATGAAGCAATCCATTAAAATGTTTGAACTTTGGTCCATCAAGACTTACGACGACAAGTCCTACGCTTAATAATGTTAGACACGCAACGAAAGCCGCATCAATAATAGTGCCGATTAGCCGGGTGCTGTCGACGTGCCCAGCAGTTCTTGCTCACGGCGCCGCGCGCCTTCAGTACCGAGCGACTGCAGCGCCGCCGTTACGGTCGACGCGGAATGCATCAGGCGGCGAGGCGCGTTCACGCCACTCGACAGTTCTAGCACACTCTACCCCGGTTGCAGCCGGTGCGAGATGCGACATGCTGCATGCCGCCCGACGACGTCACCCAGACTGCACTGCGTCTGCGTCTCTTCGTGAAGAAGGGACGCCAAGTGCGCTCAAATGCGCATGTGCAGACCAGCGAAGCACGCGAGGCGGCGGCGGCGGCTCCTGTGCGCCCGCTGTGCGCCGTGTGACGTCACTGCTCCTAGCGCATGCACAGCACGGCTCTTGTACGTGCACGCGAAACCGCTCCGGCTCGGCCAGTGTAGCTAACGCTACAAAAGAGTGTTCCACACTCGCCGCCATGGCTGCGATCGGCGCTGACTAACGCTCCTTGGTTTAAATGCACATATATACCCCATGAAGTGGACGGGAGGATGACCGCCGCCGTAGCTCAGTGGTAGAGCATTGGGTGCGTAATTCGAAGGTCGCAGGTTCGGTCCCCGCGGGGCCGAACCTGCGACCTTCGTGGAGCCCCTCTTTCAAATAATACACTTTTGCATTTACATATAAAAATCATTGCTCACGTGCCCTTAGTGCCTGTATCACATCCCCATTATTTCAACTGTGCCATTCTCAAGCTTGAACAATCTGTCAACGAGCCCCGAAATATGATGCTTTCGTTTGCAGGTGCGCGCCTTGTGCGACATGTCGATGGCTGAGCAACAGGTGCGCGAGTACCTGAACCACTCGTCGGCCGCCGAAAGTGGCCAGCAAGCCCCGCTGGGACCCGCGCCGCCACCCCAAGGGTCAGCCGGCGTACCGCCGCCCCCGCCAGGTTGTGCGGGACGCATCCTGTCCAGGAACGCCAACGGAACCAGTCAGTTCTTCCTCTGCATTCTACGAAAATTCACAATGAGCCATTTGTAGCCGCAAGGAAATCTATATGGATTTCTCAGACGGAAGACTTCCTAGTTCGCGAAAAATTTAGTCCTGGTCCAGGCATCTCACCAGGGACCTTTCCGGTGCGGTCGCTCTACCAATTGAGCTAACCTGTAAGCTAGCACTTGACATCGCGAGGCCGAATTAATCCGCAACTCTAAGCGCAAGGACACACACACACACACGCATATATATATATATATATATATATATATATATATATATATATATATATATATATATATATATATATATATATATATATATTTAAAAAAATCAAGCATGTAGGAAAAATTGTTCTGAAAAGGACACTGACGTTGCGGCCGCGGGACTGGCCTTCGTCGGAGTGATGCGAACATGGGACGGTAACGCAATACGAAATGACCAGTGACATATTATAGCGCTGTTAATGGCTGACAAGCGGTTGTTAAAAGCACGTGGGGAAACGGTGTGCGTGATAGGACAAGCAAAACGAGAATACGCACGTGCACATTTGCGCAAGACAAAACGAATAAAAGAGTAAAAAATGATTAGCAATGACTAAAAATGATGAAGCCACATAACGTGTGTGTCACCGGCACAAACATCAATAACACGTCATAGCCTGTACAACTGCGAGCAAGTTATCGATAAACATAAATGCGGGCGTAACATCTTGTCATGATACGACAACAAAGCTGAAACAGGGAACTAATCCATCTGCGTGAAAGCATAGCGGCAATAATAGCGGGGGTAGTCAAGAGTGTTTAGGAAACTAAATGGGTAAAAATGAAAGTTTGCCGGCGCTTTCACTCATACCACAAGTGGCCGGTTTAAACTTATAGATTAAATACGATTCTCGAACCTCTCTTTCGTGGTGGGAACGGAAACCAGGTTGAAGGATTGTATCTGTAATATTATCAAATGAGTGGCCCTGAATGTGCACGTGTTTTGAGAGCGGAAGGTTAGGAATGGTGGCAGCATGACACTTGTGGTTGTTAAACCGATATCTGAAGGGCGTTTCGGTTTGTCCAATGTACTGTAATTTGCAGACGGAACATTCGAGCAAATAGATGCAATTGTAAGTGTCACACGTAAAATTTCCTTTAGTTTTATAGAAGAAATTAGAAGCAGTGCTTTTAGCAATGTGTGACGTCGTCATATGTGCGCAAACCTTGCATCGTGCTTTTTTGCAAGGTCGACAACCGACATTATCGGGAACCCTTCTTTTAAATGAAGTTAGGATGTCATTCAGATTGCGAGACCGTCTGAAGACTACCCGAGGTGGCAATGGAAAGATTACTTTAAGATGGGCACTCTGCGCTAGTATGTTGAAATGTTTTTTGAGAATTGAGGAAACGTTTGGCACCGATGCTGAGTGTGTTAGAACTAGATTACTTTGTGCCTGAACCGATGGTTGGTTTTTAGCGCTGAACAAATCCTTGCGATACAGCGCATCTGCTCTTTTGACGGCATCCTCAAAAATGCGGGGTGGGTATTCCTGCTGGATCAAAGATTCGCGGAGTTGTACGCAGTTTGCATAAAAGTTTGTCTTCTCAGAGCAAATTCTCTTAAAGGGGGGCGCCTGACTGCACGGTATACTGGTTTTCCAATGTTTTAAATATGAACTTTTAAAATGAAGATAACGGTGCCTGTCTGTCGGTTTCCTGTAAAGCCTAGTGGTTAGTTTGTTCTCAGAGATGCAAACTGTGACATCCAGAAAGTTAGCGGTAGAACGAGAGTATTCATGCGAAAACGAAATAGATTACTGAACAGTGTTGAAATCAGCTATAAAGGACAAATGTTCATTTTCACCATGGGGCCGATCAAAAAAATGTCATCTATAAATCGCTTATATTAAAGACGCTTTAACGCGCGATTTCTTATAAAGTCATTTTCTAGAACAGACATGAAAAGGCTAGCGTAATTCGGTCCAGTGCGAGAGCCCATTGATGTTACACTAACTTGAAGGTAGTGGGAGCCATCAAATTCAAAATTAATAAACTGTAAGATTAATTTCAATAAGGTAGCTAATGTATCACTTCCAATGGGTTTTAATCAGACAATTCTTCGTACGCTTGAATTACTGCCCGGATGCCATCGCTATGGGGTATATTGGTGTACAGTGAAACCACATCTACTGTCACGAGCACGGAATTATCTGGTATCACGAGTTTATAAATAGTACCTACGAATAGTACCTCACGTCATCCATGTTTTCCAAAAATGCGGTCTTGGCTTGGAATTCACCCATGAGTTACCTCAGAACAACCGCCTACAATTCTTAGACATCCTATTAGAAGTACATAGTGAGCATGTGTGTTGGAAGTATAGCCCTTGTTCAGCCAAACCGCTCCTGAATTTCAATTCAGGCCATTCGAAAGTTATTAAGAATGGTACTGCTTTTTCATGTTTGCGTTCTGCACTGTTTAGGTCCTGCTTTCACCAGATGGGCGCCAGCTTCTCGGAACTGGTGACGAGGCTAACAGACGCCGCTTTTCCGGACACTATAGTCCGCCAAACTGTTAACAAGTTGACCGAGCGAGTTAAGATAAATGCAGACAATATCACAGCTCATCTAGGTCCAGAACAAAGCAAATCTTCAGCAGTACACGCACAAAATATCCCACATCTTGAAGAATGTGGCCAGCCGTTTTGGAGTAAGTGTACTTTTTTCGTCGCCTAATAAGTTTAATAGGGTTTGTGGGATGTTTGAACGAAAACTTAAGAACCGCGTGTCAGGAGTCGCTAAAGATGGCTGCGGGGTCAAACACGTGACTCCTTTTGTAAAGTGTAGGAAGGATGTCGTGTATCTTTTGCCGTTTTCATGTGGTCATGTATATATTGGCCAAACGAGTGGATGCATTAATGTTAGGTTGATGGAACACAGGCGTTCGTTGCAAGGGAATGTATACTCACATGTGTCCCAACATGTTGCGCAGTACCATTGCGCACCCATCTTTCATGAGGATGAAGTGCTATCGACACACCGAGATCAAACCACACGAGAAATAATTGAAGCTTATAATAAGCAGATAAATGGGCGAACAGTGCATTACCGTACCTTCTATTGCCCTACATGATAGCGAGGTTAGGTTTTTAGATAGCACGGTATCTTAACTTTTCTGCTGTTGGAGAGTACACGTGGTCTGCGTGAGGCTCTTTATTGTTCAAGATTTCAGCTGACCTGCCGTTTCATTGGTTTTGTGTGTCACATGGGTATGAGGGTTGAAGTGTCCTTTTTTTCGTTGATATTTTCTAATAAATATTCAGTTGCGAGTTAGCGCTGTGGTTTGTCTCCTCTTCTCTTGTGTCCACGTCGTCGTTGCGCTAAGTTAAACATGTTCAAGTGCTGTTATCTAGCTCAGGAAACGAGTTTGTCGGGACCGCCGTTATTACCTGTTTTGGAAACAACGAACTGCAATAGCTTCGTTTCCAAGTAATATGCTTGCACTCATACAAATCAACTTTCTCAAGATCATCCATTGCGAATATCCCGAAACCTAACTTTCTTAAAAAAAGAAACGTAATTACTTTGATCAGTTATCCTCTGCTCATGGTTTAGTGCTACAAGCCTGGCTTTTAAATGGGACTCTCATTCACATTTACCCGGCGTCCTCCTAATGTTTGTATGTTTGCCTATAACGCGTAAATTGGATAATATGGAATAAAAATATCCGATTTCCAGGGTGTGACAAAATGACTTTGCTGTCCCAGCTGAGAATCTCTCGCCGTGAACATGATTGCACCATTCGGAGATGCCTCGACTTCTTCAACCGCCGGCTCGCTTGAAAGGCTATTTAGTTTTAAAAAAGTATGTCTCGCTTCATCATCTTTTCCTTCGAATAGGGGGCAGTGGGTCTCTTTTCTGCATCACACCTCCTGGGTTGACATCGAATAACGCTACTTATGACAGCAAGCTCCAGCTTTTCAGTCTGAAGCACACCTTTTGGCGGCGATAACGTCACAGCGTCCATAACTATGAATAAAAGGACGCCTTCGAATAGTACTCACGCCTGTGTCCCACCGCTATACAATTTTGAGTACTTATGAGTACCTGACAAACAGGAGGCGGGTGCATTGTGTATGCTGCGATCCGCGCTTGCATGCAAACAACACAACGACTTTGGGGAACCAAGCAGTTCGCATGTGCAAACTTGCAGGCTATATGTGACATTGCGTCGGGCGTGAAGACGCTTCGCCTCATGTCCGTTCATTTGGTTTATCGGTTACGAAGCCTGTGGAATTTGTCGACCCTTAGGCCTCGTTCGGATAATAAACAAATGTAGTAACTTACCAGGCCAGTACAATAATGACATCACGAGGCACCTATGTCGCTTTTGTTTCTCAATTATCTGATCTTTCTTTTTCGTCTTACACTTGATGCCCGGCGTGTTTGAACGCCCAGGGCCATGCGGGCGTGAACAAGGGGTGGCCGGAATAACAGTTGAGGTCGTATAATTTCAGCTCAAGCGCGCTGTTCGTGCGAAATGAGCCAGCTCGCCGGTTCTTGATCCGCCTGCCAGACGTCGTGTTGTCATCAGACGCACTATTGCGCGTCACAGTGCTCTGCGCTAGTGAATGCGCGCGCTTTCCTGCACGCAGCGGGCGAAGCGCCGCTTTAGTCGCGTTCCTTAATCGCATGTGGAAAAATGCACTGTCAGTGTGTGCCGTAATATAAGACAAACTACGGACTAGTTGGCTAGCCCCTGCAAATATGAGCATAGTTTGGAACACTGCATGCAAGCAACTGGCCGCCACCATCTCTATATGGTCACTCTTAGTGTAAATCTTCAGAAAGATTATGAGGTCAGCGGACGTGGCTTCCCGAGAACAGAGTGCATATCCGACTGACTCGCCCGAGAATTTCTACGCGAAAGACTGGATGTGCGCCTCGAAATCCCCAAACCAACGTAAAGACTCGGCTCAGGGCGCACGAATGGCCCGAGGTTCATGGACAGAGGGATTGGAGCTCATTTGCTCAATGAAACATACTGCTACTACCCCCACTGTTCCAGCGTTGCCCGATCTTAAATTTATCACATATCGTCGCAGTGCCAGTCCGTATGAATATTTTCATGATGTTTCCATTTAATATTAAAGTCATTCAGTTAGAACAACCAAGTTTTAGAACGAAATAGTTGCTCAGTCGTGAAATTTATGTTTGGGCCATACTATTGCCTTACCTTGTTATTGGCTTCAGCCGCCTAATTTACCACCCAGAAAATATATACTCAGAAGTGCTACATTCATGAGGGTGTTTTACTAAGACAGACGCAAAGATAGGAAGGTTATAAGGCAGCTTTCAAAGATTTCTGCAAATATGTCACAATCTACGTGAGCCAATATGATACATTCCCTGAATCCATAGCGCTGAAAGCACAGGGACCAAGGAAGAGGACGGGATGTGCGCTGCTCACAGATGAATTTTCATTTCTGAAACATGTTGTACTTATATCAAAGATGAAGACAGCAAGAACTGCACCAAAAGTGCAAGCCAACATCATCTAGATATGCGATTTCCTTTGCGCTCATATTAATCGAGTGGCCGCGGACACAGTCGGCGCCTTCTTTTGCAATCACACTGGCCTCGACTATATCCCATGTATCCTACATCCCGACTATATCCCGCGTATCCGTGTAACGGGCCCACATTTACTCGCTGAAACTTCGTGATTAGGAAGATCGGAGCGTGCGGAAGTAGGGTAGGAAAATAATTTTCTAAAGTAAACAGTTCTTCAACAGGATGTCCTCGATCAGAGACTAGCAGAACGAAGTAATCTTTTAATTCGACACTCGCGTTGTTTTCTTTAACGATTAATCCCGGAAAGCTGCGAAGCTTACAATAATGCGTAACGTTCACGCAATAATTTTGGCAAGCCTTCTTGGGGCCCTGCATCTGCTCTGGCGAAAACCTTTGATGCCTCATCAAACGCGAAAATTGACCGTCGGCGGCGTCAACGCGATTGAGGCAAAAAATCAACACGTTATGACGTCATCATGACGTCACAGATTGCTGGACATTCTGAAGTCATTATGATGTCACATAACGTCACGTCACACGATGGCGTCACCACATGATATCGTTGCTTTCCCCTGCCTCCGTGATGGGCTACCGATCACGGAGGCAATGCGAAGCCACCTTAGGTCGAGTAAGCTTTCGGAGGGGGGTTGGGGAGGAACAATACATCGACCGAAGAAAAAGAACAAGATAGCTTACGTCTTCGAGTCGTCTTAGGCAAATGCATATGAGACCCCTCGAGTTTTTTTTTTCTCAATTAAAGAGTTTTAGTGCCTGGGACCTTAAGCCGCTTGCGTACGCATGCTCTTTGCGTTCCCTTGTACTCCTAGCTGCTCCCATGGAGAATACAAAGGAACGCAAGGGGCTTCGTACACAAGCCGCTTTGAAGCGCCTGCACTAAAGCTCTCTGTTAGAGAGTTTCAGGGCCCCATGCCGCTTGCGCACGCACGCTCTTGCGCTTTCTTCGGTGGCCTTAAAACCATTTCGTGCGCGGGCACTCCTTCAACAGCTAAGCTGCTTAGCAAGTCGTTCCTTGTAAGTCGATCGTAGAAAACTATGATCGTCTTAATGTGCCACTGTGCGGCTACCTGAGAACGAACACAGAGAGACGGAAAGAACGATATAAAGAAAGAGAAATAAAGAAATCTTTGCCTGAAAAAAATCGTTCACAACGTGGTATTTGAACCCGCGTATCCTCGATCCGTACGCCCTTCTTTATTGGGATTCTGTCGCTTTCTTTATGGAGGACTATAGTGGCTGTGGATCCGCTGTAGATTTCTTCCATTATGTTTATATAGGCTTCGTCGATGCCTTGATTCCGCAGTGCCTGCATGACTGCTGATGACATGACACGATCTCTCCAATGTTATTCACCGCGTGTTTACAGGAGGTTTTCAGGGCCCTAGATTGGGAAGAGCTAGGGATAAGAGTCAATGGAGAGTATCTCAGTAACCTACGATTCGCTGATGACATTGCATTGATGAGTAACGCGGGAGACGAATTGCAGCTCATGATTACTGAACTGGATACGGAAAGTAGAAGAGTAGGTCTGAAAATTAATATGCATAAAACTAAAGTAATGTGGAACAATCTTGGTAGAGAACAGCGCTTTGCGATAGGTGGCGAGACACTGGAAGTCGTAAAGGAGTACGTCTACTTAGGACAGGTAGTAACCGCGGAGCCGAACCATGAGAGTGAAATAACTAGAAGAATAAGGATGGGTTGGGGCTCATTCGGCAAGCATTATCAAATCATGAATGGTAATCTACCACTATCCCTCAAGAGGAAGGTATATAACAGCTGCATCTTACCGGTACTTACCTACGGAGCAGAAACCTGGAGACTTACAAAGAGGGTTCAACTTAAATTGAGGACAACGCAGCGAGCGATGGAAAGGAAAATGATAGGTGTAACCTTAAGAGACAGGAAGAGAGCAGAGTGGGTCAGGGAACAAACGGGGGTTAATGACATCATAGTTGAAATCAAGAAGAAGAAATGGATATGGGCCGGGCACGTAGCACGTCGGCAGGATAACCGGTGGTCATTAAGGGTAACTGACTGGATTCCAAGAGATGGCAAACGCGTGAGGGGGAGACAGAAAATTAGGTGGGTAGATGAGATTAAGAAGTTTGCAGGTATTACGTGGCAGCAGAAAGCACAGGACCGGGTTGATTGGCGAAACATGGGAGAGGCCTTTGCCCTGCAGTGGGCGTAGACAGGCTGATGATGATGATGATCCTCGATCCGAAGGCCAGCGTCCCAACCACTCAACTATCCAGGCACGCTAACAGAAAATATAGTAAAGTGTAGCAAGGTGGTGGGAAAGGGAAGTGGCGTGAGGAGGAGGGGACAGAGTAAAGCGTAGCGTAGAGAGAATGAGAAAGCGAGAAAGAAATGCACAAAGACACACAGAGAGAACACCAACGCGAGCTAGACGTGTCGGCCGACGGGTATTACGACTTGCATAGGGGAGCGCGCATTTGGTTAGGAAGAAAGACAACACGACAGAAAGGACGCTCACTTGCAACTGAGTTCATTCTAAAAAAAACTTCTCACCAAGAAAGCTTATGCGCAAGCGCATTCACAAGCAGCCACTGTCATACACAAAAAAATTCCCGAATCACTGACACATGTGGTAACAATCTAAGAACACTTAAAAGGTGCTACAAATGATCAGATGCTGCGAAGGAAGTTCATTTCCTTCTTCGTCAAATGCAATGAAGGTGTACTGATGCACGCGTCTGCAGCAATCTTAATCTGGTCCGCCTCTAGTATCTCTCTTTCACGCCTTCCCTTTGCTTTACTCATTACGTCTGCCTCCTCAAAAAGTGCTGTGCACCCGCACTTCCTGACATGCGCACGAAGGTGCGCCCCGTCATTCTGAGCCATCAGCGTGGTCGCGTGCTCTCTTAGTCTATCATTAGGACATCGGCCCGTTTGGCCGATGTAAGCTTTACCACAACTGATCGGGATTTTATATCCGTATCACAGGGGACAAATGGCTTCTTGTGCTTCTTTTCGCACCCTGATTTCTTGGTTTGTTCACCGGCCAGAGCACACAAACGGGAAAGCTTAAAGGGGGCCGTGAAGACGAGGTTTACGCCGTGCTGTAATCCTATCCTCTTAAGGTTGTGTGAAATGGTGTGAATGTAGGGCATGACAACATACTTGATAGGACTCTGTTGTGGTGAAACGGAAGGTGAAGCACCCTTCTTAAGAAGGGAGGATGCCACGACAACAAGCAAGGGAAACGCGAAGCTGAAAGGCGAGGAATCTGGTTGTCGAAGCTATGGCTGACCTTGTGAGTGCATGACTTGGTAAGCGCCGAGTTGAGGAAGCAATGCCCCTTTTGACGAGTTTAGTACGAGATGAATCAAAGGGTAAAATGGCTTTCTTTGACCGCGGTTTATACTCCGGTATTACGAGCGGCGACGGGTCAAAGATAAAGGCCGGTCCCCTTTATTAAAGGCCGAAAGCTCAGAATAAATGTTATGTTTTTCACTGTGACTAGTTTTCTTTCATATAATTAAACCAATAGCCAGGAATATTCTTTCGAAACTATATATATATATATATATATATATATATATATATATATAGGGGCTGTAGAAAGATCACGCAGGCCCTGATAGTGTAGGAACGTATTTGACACACGACGTACGTTTTAGCAGTGTGCTAAAACATACGTCGTCTATCGAATACCTTCTTATATATATATATAGCGGTGGTAGAGAGTTTGGTACAGAACTCAAACGCAGAAACACCTCTAAAAATACAGTGAGACACATTACCGTCAGAATGAGTGAGATCTCAAAAGCAATAGTTTCGCTAACATCGTTCATTACAGTCAAATGCGTCAACGTACTAGACCTGGCATAAACATTAGCATAGCCAGCAGCCTGTTTTTATGAATAGGAATCAATGGCCAACCATCAAACACTTCTTTGCGATATCCATTACAGATTTTATGTGGCATACAACGCAAAACATGCAACATTTGTAGTTCTCATGTAGTACAGCATTCTCGTGTAGTCATCTGAGATACATGACCCCAATAGGTGACCAGCTTGCGGGCATGAGCTTGGCAGTGTCGTGTTCCCAGACCATGTCAGCTGGCATTCTGGCGAAAAGGAGAGCAGGTTGCATTGATTCCAGGCCACTCACGACCAGACCTTAAGCGTGGCTATTCCGAATTCTTGGACACGTCTTGAATTCCTCGAGACACGAAGTTTCTAAGGAGGCTGCCTTGTCAAGTACAGCTGCAGAGCTTCAATGTGCAGTCTTGAAGCAACCTGAAATATTCAAGTGCACAAATACGAACACATGATGACAGACAGTTCCATCACCTCTTAATCTGATAAGGGCAGTGCTCACACACAAAATTCCATGAAGTATCATGGCAATGAACAAAAGTGGGGATACTCATCAACACTGCTGTACTTTGAGGGACTGTTACACCTTTAGCCAGCTGCAACTGTTTCCACTGCATGCTCCGTACAATCAAAAGGATGTTTTTTTTAGAGAATGCAGATTTTGATCAAAGTTGTATAATAGTCACGCTCAAGACGTTTCCGCGCACGCACTCTATGTCAAGGCGGAAATAGTTTGCCGCGACCAAAATGACATTGAAGAGATTAATTAACAAAAACTCGTTAATAACTGTTAATTCCTGACTTGGGGGCAATTGTTAATATTGGAAAGATATAGCGCGTGCCAATTTATGGCCCACACATATTTTTTTTTTAAATCGCGAAAGTTACATGTAATTCGAGATATTCATCCTCGAATTTCAAGGACAAAATCGAAACTGATAGCGCTTGACGCGCAGGACACGTGGCCTCTCCGTTACGTAAGTTCGGAGCAACACGTGAAAAGGAGGCGGTGAAAGTTTAATGAAGGTGCGCCGAAGAAGATTGTGATCAGGAAAATCTGCAAGCATTCCGAAATACACAAGCAAACAGCTTATTATTTGGGTGCGATGTGTAGCACTTATGTTTTTTTCTTAAACCATAAACATACAAAGAAAAGGTTGATATAGCTGCGGTTTCGCGCACCTCGAAAGAAACAGATGAGCACCACACGTAAAGGTAAAGCGATTCGCTGGCGCAGTTGAGATGACTTGCCGCCTTTCACGAAAAGATACGACCATGACGCGCCTTCATTCAAATTTCGCCGCTTCCTTGTCGCGGGTAGTTATGGTCTGACGTAACAGAAAAGCCGCGTTTTCTGGGCGCTGGGCGCGATCAGTTTTGATTTAGCCTTTAACATTTCACAATAAATATCTCGAGTTACGTAAAACTTTCATGATTTTTGAAAAATGGGGTATCCCATAAATTGGCACGCACTACAAGTTTCTAATTAACCAAGTGCCCTCAAGTCAATAAATAAAAGTTAGTTAATGGGTTTTTGTTAACTAGTGCCGTCAATGCAATTTTAGTTGCGGCAAAAGATTTCCTCCTCGAACTAGAGTGCGCATGCGAAAACGACTGGAGCGTGACTGTCATAGAATTTTTTTGTAAAATATATGTATTGTCTAAAAAACACCCTGTCTAACATGGCAGCAGTATTTTATTAATAATAATTGTTGGGGTTTAACGGCCCAAAACCACGATATGATTATGAGCGAAACCGTAGTGGAGGGCTCCGGAAATTACGACCACCTGGGGTTCTTAACGTGCAACTAAATCTAAGCACACGGGCGTCAACCAATTTCGCCTCCATCGAAAATGCAGCCGCCGCGACCAGTATTCGATCCCGCGACCTGCGGGTCAGCAGTCGAGCATCATACCCACTAGAGCAGCAGTATATTAACGAAGACCCCTAGGTCGCGGGATCGAATACGGGCTCGGCGGCTGCATTTTCGATGGAGGCGAAAATGCTTGAGGCCCGTGTAACCCCAGGTGGTCGAAATTTCCGGAGCCCTCCACTACTGCGTCCCTCATAATCATATCCTGGTTTTGGGATGATAAACTCTATATATTATTGTTATTTTAACGAAGAAGAAAACGTCGAAGTGTGTATACAGCTGCACGCAATATGGCGAAAGACTTCACTGCCTTCTTTCTGTCGCGTCATTGTGAGCGTGCCTTTCTAGTGCCTTGCTTCTGAACAGCTGCGCGAAGGTGCAGCTATTTTAAGGGCGTAATGTAACCTTTTTTCTTCAGATCTATATCTACAGGCAAAGGTCTAGTTTTTCCATTTGTCTGGAAGGACAACCCACCAGCAAACGTTTACCAGTATAGAGGGTTGGGAGGAAACTAGGGCAAACTGCGCAGCACGAGAGGTAAACACAATCAACCTGGCGTTGTTGTGGTCACAGTTTGGCATTTTGTTAACCAGGATTCAGTTCAGCAGTACACTACATGCCTAAAACAAAGTACGAACGCTAACTAGGGATGCTGTTGGCCAAAGAGAGAGAGGGGCGGGGGTTAGGAGGCACACGTTTGCCACTCCTTAACTGACGCCTCTGTACAGGCAAAACTCGCACCTGAGTGTGTCATGGCAAGTGGTCAAACAACAAGGAACGTGTGACCTATACACATTAAAAACAACAGCTGATTATGGCACTAAATTGGGACAACTAAGGTGAATTGGAAAAGAATGTCAAATGCTGCAGAAAGTGCTAAATATTCATTGCAGACGATGGCGAATAGAATTCAAATACGATAAAGCGAAAGTTTCTAGGTATAATGACCGAGTAATAATTGCTAGAGATTTATGAGCGAAAACCACGATACGATTAAGCGGTGCTACATACTGGGAGACCACTGATTAATTTTAACTACCTGGAGTTCTTCAACGTGCACAAATCAAAGTGCACGGGAGTTTCTCTATTTCGTCCCCATCTAATTGCAGCTGCCGGGGTCAGGCATCGAACCCGCGTCCTTGGGCTTAGCAGCGTAACGCTCCCAAGGCCATTTTAAAAGATTTTTGTCCACTGCCCACAACATTACTGTACAGTGGCGGTCAAAATATTACGGACCACGGGAGCGCATGGCAGACAGCACCGAGGCGCCTTCTCACGGCTTTGCGAAGCTTTTGAGCGCGCACTGCGCACGCGCATCCTTGTTTACCTGCCGGCCTGCTCGTTCGCTCAATTCAAGTGCGCGCGCGCCGGAAAACCAGAGAAATCGCAAGGTGCCACTTGTGCAGTCACCGCGGAAGCACCGAGCGATGATATCGTGACGAAAATACGTAACTTGTACTGGCAGTGCGCGCCGCAGTCTACGCTTTGCTCCTAGACGCTCCGCAGCGTGGAAAATATGTTTGCGTCAGTTTGTCTCAAATTGATATGTGTGATAAGATTACCCAGCCGCTTCTATTCGCAGAACTCAAGCATGCTGCAATATGTTTTTATGTGTGGTGTTCGCTGCAACTATCATGCGCCCGTTCATACGCGCTATGAAAGAAAAAACTTGGCATCGACCGGTTTGTAGCACAAACCTACAAGAAAACCCTCGTGGGTTAAAAAACGAAGAAAAATATTGAAAGATGACGAAAAACTTGTCCAACCAGGACCAAGTTTTCGCCACGTCGAACAGTTTTCATTTAGGCAAATCGCTCGGGCCTTCCGCGGTGACTGCAGAAGCGGCACCTTGCACTTTCTCTGGCGTTGTGAGGCGCGCGCACTTGAAGTGAGCGAACAAGCAGGCCGACAGGTAAACAAGGACGCGCGTGCGCACTGCGCGCTCTAGAGCTTCGCAAGCAGCCGTGAGAAGGCGCCTCGGTGCTGTCTGCCACGCGCTCCCGTGGTCCGTAAAATTGTGACCGCCACTGTACATTGTATCTTTGTGTTGAAAATAAAACTGAACTGAACCACGGCTCGTATAATAACAAAGGCATCTATTATCCACGCCACATAGCGTTTGGGCAGTATATTCACTGCCATTATTACTAGCTGGAGTTATATTTACTATTAGGCACTAACACCACACCACCTTAGACAAAGCAAGGATTACAGGAGGATGAGGTTATGCTCGGATGCAGTTTGTGGCAAAAAACAACTTTGAAGTGAACTCACATTTTTTTCCTTGCATGATAATTTTTAGTATCATAAGATGAAGTCACCACTGCTTCAATAAATGAAACCGAGCTGCAAAAACTATTACCACGAAGTTTTACACAGTTACGCACGCACGCACGCACGCACACACACACACAAACCCACACACACACACAAACGCGCGCGCGCGCGCGAAGGGGGGGGGGGAGAAGTTCGAATATGCAGCGAGTACATACGTATTAAAAAGTCTTTCAGCGTTTTGGCAGCAAAGGAAAGAAACAGTAAATTCTAGAGTTTCACGAGCCAAAATCATGTTCTGGATATCAGGCATGTTGGAGCCGGGATAATTAGATTGATTTTGATCAGCTGAGCTTACTTGCCCTTCAAATATATAACGGTGCAATGTCGCTCTACGTGTCACCACACTCGACTTACAGCCGCGATTTGAACTCTCAATTTATTTTATTTATTTATTTATTGGATACTGTGAGCCTAAACAGGCCCATACAGGAGTGAACAATGAATACATAGGTCAATTTCGCAACAGAATAGCAAAAGAACAGTTATCACACTTCGGCACAGTGTTTTATGCGACAACGTTTTCTACATAGTTCGAAAAGAACAACACAGATTCATTTTTACATAACTCAGTGCACACTATGCACACACTATTCTTACAGTGGACGAGTAAATTTAGCAATGTAGAAATTTTGCAATTTCAAGGGGTTACACAAAAAGAAATTGCTCGATTTTAGCGGTGAACGCCTCCAAAGATTCAACATTCATGCAAGCATGTGGCAGAGCGTTCCATTTTTCTATGGTAGACGGGAAGAAAGAACACTTGTAAGTATCACAGCGTGTTATATACGGTCTGATACACTTTGCATGATTTAGACTGGAAGAACGCTGATAGGGTTCTTTGAGGTAGTCGTTCTTATTAACAGCAAGCTTATCGTGATATAACAAGTACATCAATTTCAAAGAGGCAACGCGCCGGCGGGTTTCAAGTGTCTGTATCGCAGCGCGATTGCGCAGCAGCGTCAGGCTGTCATTCCTAGAGTATCTGGAATAAATAAAACGAAGCGCCTTGTTTTGAATTGCCTCTAGCTTTTTGATAAGGTACACTTGGTTGGGATCCCATACTACACTGCCGTATTCGAGAATGGGGCGTACCAGAGATTTATAGCATGATAGTTTAACATTCGGGGGTGCTGTTGCAAGTTTCCTGCGCAGAAACCCCAGTTGTTTGAACGCTTTTTGACATGTATTACTAACGTGCGTGTCCCATTTCAATGTACTCGTTAGCGTCACCCCTAAATATTTGTACGATTCTGTTCGCGCAACATTTGATCCCATAAGGTTGTAAGTGAACAGTAGTGGCTTTTTCTTTCGTGTTATTGACATGCACGCTGTCTTAGTTACGTTTATTTGCATTCCCCATTTTTTGCACCACTTGGCCACTGAGCATTTTTGCACCACTGAGCAAAGATAGGTTTAATTTAACTTGATCTGCCTCTGTTCGTATTGTTTTGCATATGACGCAGTCATCTGCAAATAGTCTTAGTGTGACGTCTGCACTCACAGCGGCAAGAGAGTGCTAGCAACTCTCTTTGCGAGAGTAAACGCTTGTCCCATATTTCACTCCCTTTTCAGGAGTGCTGGGAACTCTGCTGCACAGAGTAGGCATGCTCTCTCGACAGAGTTCTGGTACTCTGGCTGAACCAGAGTGAACAAGCTCCCTCGCCAGAGTAAAGTCACGCTTTTGAAATGGAGTACATAGACTCTCGGCTGGAAATGCGCTACTCCCTCGCAGAGTTTTACAATGCTGGTTGGGCTAGAGTACATGAACTCCCTCCAAGAGTAGAATCACTCTTGCTGCTAGGACTAACGTTTAAAAAAAGGGAAAAAAAAAGAAATCCGTCGTACGTTTTCTACAATGTAACAGTGAACCTTCGACCGCGTACCTCATAAACGACTAACACTAAAATTACGTAATCTCGAACTGGACTGCGAAACGACACGATGGCTTGAGGAATTTCTAAAAAATCGTTCTCAGGTGGTTAAACTAAATGATTATATATCCAGACCAACACTTGTCAAGTCTGGTGTCCCTCAAGGTACAGTAATAGGACCGCTTTTATTTTTAATATATATTAATGACATAGCATCAAATATTAATTCAACAATTCGCCTTTTCGCAGACGATTGCGTTATATACAGAGAAATAGCTGGTCCTAACGACGTCATAGCTCTACAATCTGACCTTCATAAGCTAACACAATGGTGCAGCATATGGCAGATGCAAATTAATCTAGAAAAGACTAAACACTTGGCGTTCAATTCTGTCTTGAAGTCACATTGTAATACTTATGTACTAAACGATAAAATTGTAGACTCAGTTACAACGGTTAATATCTCGGCGTCTTTATCAATTCAAGACTAACATGGACTGACCACATAGAACACATTACTTGCAAAGCGCAGAAGAAACTTGGCTTTCTGAAGCGACGTTTATATCTAGCCGACAGGGACACCAGGCTTCAAGCATATAATTTCCTTGTGCGCCCTTCATTGGAATACGCGTCAATCATTTGGCATCCCCACCAGATCACCCTTACTAATCTACTGGAAGCCGTCCAGAATAAAGCAGCTCGATTCATCTTATCATCATACTCACGATTTCAAAGCGTTTCATCTTTGAAAGCAGAGCTGAATATGCCGCCGCTTGCTGTGCGCAGGCAATTTTCCAGATTATCATTTTTCCATACCCTTTATCACTCTAACACATCATTTGCCCGAACGCATATTTTACCGCCACCTCATACTTCTAATCGCACCGATCATGCTTTCAAAGTCAACCCTATCTTCGCCCGTACGGAAAAATTCAAAAATTCGCCTTTAACTTTATCAATAAAGGAATGGAATGACTTACCTTCAAGGATTGCTACAATAGCTGAGCCTTCTTTCTTTAATTCAGCATTGCTAACCTATTTGGAACCCGGTGACTTTCATTAATAATTATGCTTTATCTGATGTTACTCTTGCCTTGTTACTACGTTCTACGAATTTGTGTACTATAGCATTGTATTAACCTGCAGTTATTCATTATCTGTAAAAATTGTGTTCTGTTTATGTTCCCCCCCCCCCCCTATGTAATGCCCCTAGCGGGCCCTTAGGGTACTTGAATAAATAAATAAATAAAAATAAATAAACCTAGCTGAAATGCCTCAAGCTTACCTCACACATACACAGAACTCACATCCGCACACTCATTCATACACAACACAGCAACACTGAACATATGCACTACTGGCGCTGCACACAACCATACACCCGGTAACCGGTATATATATCCATGATGTCTGGCCCCCCTTCCAGTGCCAGTGGCAACAGCTCTGCTGTGCGCATTTACACAGCAAATATACATGGAACACGTGTAAATATCTAATGATCTATTGTGATACTGTTGGCACATCGATCTTTTACTATAAAACAGCATAATATTCAACACTTTTCATTCGTAAATTCCAAATACCAGCTGGGACTCTATGATATCGGCTCAATGCCGTACAGCCGCTCATGCCCAAATCTGAGAGTTGTAGTCACGCGCTTACAAATACACTTGCGGCGATCTTTTACGAGGGCTGGCTCTTGAATACTTTACGACGTTACGATCTGGCGTCCGCTCGGACATGCGGTGCCGCGGCAGGCGCGGCACTTACGCCAGAAAAGCAACGCCGGTCAACATCACCACAATGCAAGCGCATCTCTGGCGATTCTCGCACTTTCGCTCAACCTCGGTTGCATTTTAATGCATTCAAAGCTTTCGACGATAAAATGCGCATTCTTCAACCTTCGTCAGCCACTTGCACCGAGATCGGTCGCACTCAATATGACCCGTACGACTCCCAGCGAAGGTAGGCCTAGCGCACCTGCCGAGTCCGTGTGTACATGCTTTTGAAATATACTGAGTATATACTGAGAATATACTGAAATATACTGAGTATAAGGATACGCAATTCCGACGTGTAAAAATGAGTGTACAGTAGAGGTTTAGTATCGGTTAACCTGAATGAACCATTTTTTCTTGCGTACGGTGTTCGTACAAGGAGCGATGGGCATCGTTACGACGCCGCTTTCAGCAAACGCACCCCGGAAGCCACCGAAAGCCGCCGAGCGCACTCGCCGGCACTTCGCAGACACAGACTTGTCAATTAGTACGCCTTGTTGAACTAACATGATGGCATACTTTCTTGCACGTTCAATTTGGTGTTTGGCGATCGGTTATGTATGTAGTTGCACCTATCGATTCAGATGCAAATCAGTACATTGACACGGGCGCTGTGCGGGTGTATCGTCGATAGCGCGAGAAAATACAGGTTATTGAATGTCATTCGTGGTCGTCAGCTGTTTTGTGTGTTATGAAGACGCGAATTTTATTTGAAAAGGAAGATCGCGTCTACTTCAGTACGCGACCCGTACTTTTTACGGCTAGTGTGCTGCGTTGGGGCGTGGTGTAGTGGTAGAGACCTCGGCTTGAGAATCTTATGGTGGCAGGTTCGATTCCTCCTGGCGGACGTTTTTTTTTTTTTTTTCTCACGACTCTTTTTTTATTGCAATAATGCTTTAGTGTCTACCTTATTCCAGTGGCAATTAGTTTGTGTCGTAAACTAAGTTGGCGATGCGTTAGAATTTGCCGATGTTCGAGGCTTCGAAGCATGCCTCTGTTGGCGTTTCAGAAACCAAAGGTTTACGATCACAAACACTTTCTTTTGTTATTACTGAAAGCTATCCTATTAACTTGCACAATAAAGTGACATCTGTGGCGTCTACGCTCGGAGGATTATGGTTAAGAGACAGTTATATATCACTGTGCGGCGTCGGCCAGAAGCTAGCGCTAGTTTGTACTCCGTCTGCTTAGGAGGGAGTTCCCGACCCTGTTCACGCTACGTCGGGGCGGGAGTTCCGTGGATTGGGAACTCTATCTGAGTAGCAGAGAGTTCGCGGTCTCTTTTACTCTGCCTTCAAGGAAAGAGCAAGTTCCGCGGCTAACTCTCCACTACTCCCCCACGGCGTCAAAGAACTGTGGCGAGAGTAACACAGTCGCTCTACCCTCGCAGTACTCCCTCTACATCTGTGAGTGTGGTTCAACTTCAAGGTGCATGTCATTCACGTATATTAAGAATAAGATAGGACCTAACACAGACCCTTGGGGCACTCCCGAAAAAACTTCCAAAGATTCTGATTCAGCACTGTTTACTTTAACGAATTGTGTACGGTTATAAAGGTACGCGCTTATCCAGGATACTACTTTGTCGTCTATTCCAATGTTCCTAAGCTTGCTTATTAACTTCCAGTGGGGTACCCTGTCAAACGCTTTTGAAAAGTCTGTGGATATAGCGTCTACCTGTAGCCTCGAATTAATTACTGCAGCAAAGTCGTGAACGGTTTCCAAAAGTTGTGTTGTTGTCGAAAGACCCTTGCGGAATTTCACGCTTCTCTGGCATGTATGGAATAAGGAAACATGATATTGGCGCGCACCACTTCACTTCACCAGCTACTGAATAGTGCGTTCTAAAAAGACAGGGCGTGCAAACAAGGACACAAGAAAGAAGTCAGGACACCACAAACGCCGACTAACAACTCTGAACATAAGAGATCGCTAACAGGAGGCTCACCCTCTAATCTATCTTTACATTGCCGAGATTGTAAGTGCACGCCAAAATTCGATGAATGCGCAGTGTTGTACCGTCATAGAAATGAAGAAACGCGCCTGATGATAGAAGCATGGCATATCGAGAATAGTGGTAACGCATGCGTGAGCCAACCGTCGATTAACTTGCATAAAGATGAAATCAAATGCCTTAACAGTTATCTTCAACGTAGACCGCCACGTGTGCAGGATTGATAGGTTCGCCTGTTGCATGGGCATGCGCAGATAAGTTTTCGTGCCTTCTTTCTTTTCAGCCGTTGTGCGTCTCTTCAGTTGTTAGTCGGCGTTTGTGGTGTCCTGACTTCTTTCTTGTGTCCTTGTTTGCACGCCCTGTCTTTTTAGAATGAATACTTACCAACTAGCTCAGCTCTCTGTTATTCTAAGGTAAATCCGTGCAACTGTAAAATCAGAAATACAAGCGGCAAAGCTACGTGTGAGCGAAGAAAATAGTTGTAGGCAGACGTCACCTGAAATCTATAACGATCGTAGGAGCGTCGTCTACAGACCTCGTCTGTCGGTGCCACTGGGATCCGTCATGCGCTGTCGTCTTGCTCAGGCACGTTCACGACGAAGGCAAGCTTACTGCAGGGACTTCTCCGTCCGGAGGCTGCTGTTCACAAACAGAGTGACACTGCTTCAGCCAGTCGCGGCAAGAGCGAGCCGGCGACACGATACTACGCCACGAATGCATAGCACGGAAAGAAAGTCACGCAAAACGATCACTTGCAATCACGCTTGACGACACAGATTATTCTGGCAGACTAAAGCAACTAAAGAATGACCGGACCGACCACAACGAGACGGATCACAAACAATGCCGTCTCATGACGCCAAAATGGCTGTCTCGTATTCATGGCTTCGGCTTTGGATTAAGGTAGCCTCCACGGACACCTACATGGTTTCGGTTTTGTTGTCGTGCTACAGAACACCCATCCGTGCATAGTTATACCTCTATTAAATAATATCAGGGAGGCGAAGTGTGCCCTGTGTCTGTAAGGGGTGGGAGGGGGCGCACTGCTCTAGGGGAGATCGCGGTGAGCCGTGTGGGCGTGCGTAGTGCTCTACGTTTGCTGAGCGCTTTGGCGGCCGGCGCGATTATCGTGCAGATATCGTTTAGCTGTGGCGGGCAGAAATGATGACCACGCGCGCTATAATTCTGGTAGTGTTGTCGCTGTTTAGAAGACGCGGTAAAGTGTCGCCTTGATAACCGGTCAGCGCTGTTATCATGCCAGCTTTGCGGCACATGTTTTCACGGCCGTCGAATAAGACGTGTGCCCGATCGCCTCTGCGTTCAACCCCGCTCATTTCACTAGTAAGCGTATGTTTTCTGCAATACATGCTGCCGTAGGAATCTACAAACCTTCCGCTTGCAAACGTGCACAGAATCGTAAATTTGTCAGCGCTGCCATTGTCAAACGTTGTCATAACTGTCAATGTTTCGCTTCGAGGGCAAAAGTTTCAGTTTTTTAGGAACCCTGTTTACTTGTACACGTTTTCGACGCGCTGTTTCAGCAACATCGTAACTGAAGCCATGACACAATACGTACGTAAATACGCATTTTACGATCACGTGCTATATATTCTCAACCGATAGTTTTCGGTATATCATATTTTGCACAATCCAAAGCAGCGAACTGTATCTTGGTCGCAGCCAGTAAATCTTTCTTTTTAAGAAAAACCACCTTGTATATGCAGAACCATCACCTTGGAGCAAAGGAGTCATCTGTTTTATTCAGGAGCGCCGACCAGAGAATTGTGACTCCCCTTAGAAAAAAAGGCGGTCATCGGCTGCCACAAAGAGAGTCAAGTAGACGTGACTCTCTTTTGACTCTCTTTTTTTTAAGAGTGTATATATGTACCAATGTATGTACACAGCGGCTGGTAATCCGTCGGCGGAACTCCGAATTACTGTTCTTCTACCATCGGCGTGTATTTGCGCTTGAGTAAGGTCGATACCTAATTTGTGGCGCGTCATACAGGCCGACGTAAACACCTTCGGCTCCGAATTCGTTGGTTCGTCGTGTCCTGCCTTTAGAAAAATGATAAACGTGTGCCCTCTCGAGTGCTTCTCCATATATCGACAATGCTTCGCTCGCCCGAAATTCGCGAATACCAGCGCGACAAAGGTATCTTCAGATGACCGAACGTATGTGCATTCCATGAGCATATGCTGTGGAGCAATTCTCGTTATTACTGCCGCCGCGAGCTGAACGCGTCTATAGGCTCCGTGCAGACGTAACTCCGCTCGGCGTCCCTAGCGGCAAGAAGCGCAGATTTGGCGGGATGCTCTGACGCGCTCGCAATGGGGTGAAGTCGAGGAACTATGCCTTTTACGATGACTACACTTTTCGTGCTTCTCGCGCTTGGCTAGTGACAGAGCGACGGTACGTCCGCGTTATCAACGCGATCAGTCAGCCGCAGGTGGTGGACGATAAGAATAATATAGCATACAACATCGCTCCGCGATTGCACCCCTGCTCGCTTCACGCTCCCGCTGTGACAGCGCGAGGTATTTTCGCGGGCAGTTCGTTTTGTGCCGGTTCCGCTGTTCGTAGGAATACCGAACTCCAGGAATAATTGCTGCATTGTTGGGTGCAATAACCCTTACAGGAATTCTCTGGGCACGCGTTTTTACCGGTTTCCATTTAGAGAATATGAACGGAATCGGCGTGAACCGTGGATCGCACTCGTTCGACGACAAAAGTGAGTTTTGTAAATAGATGTCTTTTTTTTTTCTGGGGTTGCATTTGCCCGTGATTGTTTATCTGCCGAGCAACACCTCTTCCACGACGCCGTGAACGTGAGCCGCTTCGAGGAGTTCCCTGCCCTTCTTCACATTAGCTCCTCGGAAGAAACTATCTATATCACGTAGCTCTCTGAATCCAAACGTAATAATAATTGGCACGCTTTGCAATGCCATGACAGCAAAACACGAGCCGCGACGACGAACTCGGCTGCACTGAATAAGTCGGCGCAGCGAATGCAGTGCCATGGCCGTTCGATGGAAAGCCTTTTTTTTTCATTCAGCGGACGTGACAGTGCAATTGCTGGTATTGCCGGTTTCAAGCTGCCGCTGAGTTCGCTGCCGCGTTAGCTCGTGGGTGATAAGCTGTGATTGTTTAGTGAGTGAGACGGCCCGCGTTACACGTGCGCAGTTTCGCTCAGCGGGCTCGTCACCTCGGTTGTCTTCCCCTGCAGTTAATGGATTTTATGTTGCCGCGTTCGCCTGAGGATACACGAGGTCTGGCGAAAAGAAGCACATGCGCTAGCGCTACGTTCTCTGACAGCTGATAACAATTTGACGTCTTTTGGAAGCAAACGGGAAAGAGAACGCTTCAAGCGAAGCACCAAAACACGGCGCAGTGGCTTGCCGCCGCCTGTGTCGTCTGCCTCCCCTCCTCCCCCACCCTCCTCCCCATCCCGCCAAATCTGCTGCCGTGGCCGCTTTGGCGCTGGAGGCAGCGCGCGACTGTGGCGGCTCCTAACGTATGCACGGTGCCCATAGAGGCGGCAGCGTGTTCTGAGCTGTTCGAAGACCGCCTGCGTTCGCATATGACAATTACACACGCAGAAAATTCCAGAGTTACAAGTACATTGTAACGCGCCTAGGTAAAGTGCGTTGAACGCGCGCGTACAGCCGCGAGCTGCACGCAGCTAGGGGCAGCAGCGCCTTCTGAGCAGCTGAACGCTTATCTATTTCCGCAATTAGCGCTTATTCGCAATGCACGCTTTAGCACGGCATTCAGTGATTCTCTATAGACATTCTAAAAAGAGACAGGGCGTTAGTGATGCAGAACTATCGGTAAATTGACTATCGATAGTATCGATAGTTTCTTTGAAACTATCGATAGTGTAAACAAGCTATCGATAGTACTACTATCGATAAACTATCGATAGTCGAATCGGTAGTATCATCGGTAATATTACTAGCAATACCACTGCCACGTGCGTTTATTGCTTTGTTTTGATGTATTCGGGTTTCATCCACAGACTGTTAGCTGTGTCTGACGCAGACCGCGCCGCAATGTTTGAGAAGCTTCGCGATTGTTTGACATTTTAAGATTACGCGCCGGACGCGAATATTCAAGTTTATTCAAGAGCTTACGCGAGCACCAGCGATAACGCTGGAAAGGTTTGATGACTGATGTATAAAAGACGAAGCGTTCCACCGGTTATCAGATTACTCGACGGCCGGCGACTTTTCTTGCCGCAATCAGTGCGCAGCGTGTATCGCTTGTATTCTGAGTTTTGATTTTCTGGGCACAGGTTCGACCAAGAAAAGAGCTTCGTATTTCCCAGTCTTGCTGCAGAATTCTTCACTGTCACAACCACGTGACAAACTATCCATAGTGGTGCGAATAACAATGGTGTTGCTGGCTGGCCAAATTGCCAAAATATTCGCGATAGCCTACTATCAGCTTCGCTTATAATTTATGAGGAAATTTTTATGGAGAGAAATTATTTGCGCAGTGAAAATGGCGGCATATGTCCATCAATAAATTATTATTTAAAAGCAACCAGTTACATCTTACAATTAACAAACTTAGTTCTTGATAACTTTTTTATTTTGAAATCATCAAATGCAATACAAAACTCAAGCCGCATACTTCTACTCCATGTAACGGCTTCCTTTCCGCTACAACCTGCTCCTCTGGCTCCACTATGTACCACGCGCGCGGGGAGGCAAATTTATTAGATGCGAAGCAGCTTTTGCTCGGGGCTGTGTCCGTAGGTCCGTAGTTCCATTGGCGACCGTCCGCTTTCTACCACCTAGCATAGCCATCTTAGCGCGCGCTTGCGCCAAGGAGAAGTCTTCCTGCTCTTGTTCTTCGACCGCCTTGACGATGATACGTGCAGAGCACTTTAGGGGCCCGGGCTGCCGTATGCTGTCATGGCTTGGCGTAACGCAGACAAAACCATGTGTGCTGGCACGCGCTAGCGCGTTTGGGCCTGTGTAAGGGGCTATATAAGACGCTGTGGCCTCTCCCCCTTACACTCTCTCAGCAATCATGTGGTGGCGTCGGGGAACGAGATTCTGCGATGAACCCGCGTGGCGTACTTAAACAAGAGTTCGGGAGGAGTAACAATAACAGCAACAACAGTGATTTCATGGTGTGCTCCACTTGCAAGGACGCGTTAACATCGGGCAAGGTGCCCGTGATGAACGGAACTGTAAGTCGACCCATGCACTGCTTCGCATCCCCACATGGTTCCCTTTAGTGGGAGATGATGTAATTTTTTTCTGCAATGAGTTCGCGCTGTTGATTTTAAACTATCGATAGTACTTACTATCGATAGCACTATCGATAGTATCTTTTACCATCGATAGTTCGATAGTGACTCAGCTATCGATACTATCGATAGTACCATCGATAGTTCTGCATCACTACAGGGCGTGCAAACACGGACACAAGAAATCGATGAATGCGCAGTGTTGTACCGGCATAGAAATGAAGAAACGCGCCTGATGATTGAAGCATGGCATATCGAGAATAGTGGTAGCGCATGCGTGAACCAACCGTCGATTAAGTTGCATAAAGATGAAATCAAATGCCTTAACAGTTATCTTCCACGCAGACCGCCACGCGTGCCGGATTGATAGGTTCGCCGGTTGCATGGGCATGCGCAGATAAGTTTTCGTGCCTTCTTTCTTTTCAGCCGTTGTGCGTCTCTTCAGTTGTTAGTCGGCGTTTGTGGTGTCCTGATCTCTTTCTTGTGTCCGTGTTTGCACGCCCTGTCTCTTTTTAGAATGAACACGTACCAACTAGCTCAGCTCTCTGTTATTCTCTATAGACCTTATGCAAAATCTGCTGCCATCTAGCGGCCGCAGTGCGCATTTCCGCCATGTTCAAGGCTAAGCGCGCTCCGCATGTGCATCGTGCTTATCGACGTGTGGCGGCTGATAGGAACGGTAATGCCGACGTATTTTCGTGTGCCGTCTTGCTGAGATTGAGGAAAATGGGACGCTGAAAAAAGGTTAGCAGGAAACTAGCCTTCATGTGTTATTAGACTTCCTTCCGGTCGACGGGAAGCGGCAGATCGTTCCGTTGCTCCGGCTACTGCTTACGATTAACGCCGTGTTTACGTTCGCCGTTCCTAAGAGATGCGGTATGTGACCGCATCGGCACTCATCGGAGAACACTCTTTCGTGTCATGCCGGAACGAGACAGTTTTCGCATCGTGTACTTTTGCAGGCACAGACAAACCGACTTCGTGTACGAGCTCCAAAGCTGCGTCGCGGCTACTCGCGCATGCCTGCACAGCTGTTGATAGCATTACCAAGGTCGACTCAAATAGGTCGCGAAGCGTCGGGCGAAAAACGGTTCAGAACCTATTGCCAACGACACCAGCAAGGGGGCTTATGGGTGCTGCGATTGAAGCGCGACTATGTTTGGAGGGAACAGACACTAATAGCGAAAAACCAAGTTTTATTCAAACGTAAAACATTCTTTATGTTTTACAAATTACATTTGTTTCCCGAACAATATTCTGTAGGTGCAATGTGCCAAGAATGTACGACAGTGTTTAATTCTTACGAAAAACCTTTTTCTTAGCGCCCCCTGAAGTGAGGCGCACGTCATTATCATTCAGTGCAGCCCTTGCGGTGCATGGAAAGACGCGCTCGTAAGTTCGTCTGCGGCGACACGCCCACTCAGGTGTTCTGGTGTTTCGCACTTGAATGCGTCCTGTGAATTATTGTGGTGAGAATTTGATTTTGGTGTGCGCGAAGTTGCGCGGTGCGTTTCATCGCTGGTGAAAGTGTTGGCTACGGTGTTCAACGGACAACGGCACGAGGCGGCTAACATTTCACGCCGAACGTTTTCCTCGGCACTCGCGGAGACGATGTGGTGCTCCAAGGATGCAATAGCAACACGCGTACGCCTGGCGAGCCCTCTCTTCTAGATAAGACACCGGGGCAACGGTTCCGAGTAGTGTGCTTGCTGGATTTTCATGGATCAGTATTCCTGCTGCCCGGTTTCCTTCGTGAACACGCGGTGCCTACTATATTTCCTGTTATCGGTGAGGAGATCGCTAAGTTATCTGTCGCGCTACAATTCCCATGTCTTGATTCGTTACACGTAAGGTTAATTTATCGGAACAAAAGGCAAAACATAGTGCACGTAGTGTACGCACCTTTTGTACTTACTATGCCACTTGTTGCTCATTGTGTAGGGTGTGTTAAATTGCGTTATTGTGACCATGGAATAAAACTGAAATATCATTATTTTGGCGTGACCAGGCGTCATTTCTTCTCGTTAGAACTGAAGCACACAAGCAATGCGCTCTTTAAGTCCCCTGCGCATGTGCGAAGCAAATAAGCAACGCAGCATACATGAGAGGTACGCTGTTACCTACTTTATTCACGCTGTGGAAGATGACACGAACGCAGAATAAAAGCTTAAAGAATAAAGTTTCCTGGTAAAACCAAGGCGAATTGCACGACGGTACACTTAAACACCGCTGTTTAGTCACGGGTTGATATTAGTTTAGCTAGCGTTGGCTTCAAGCGCATTCGCCAAGGGCTTGCCGGCTCGCCGTAGCGCGAGTCCTTAGCGATCAGGGATCTAAGAAAAATATTTTGAGGTCAAATTTCGCGCTAGTGACAACAAAACGACGTCACTTTACCAGATATTGCGTCACATCCGCTTTTTTTTTTTTGTTCCGCCGGCAGTGTTCCCTCCGCACACAGACGGCGCCAAGCCCCATGAGCAGCTGATGAGCAGCCATTTTCTGAACGTATGGGCTTCTATGGAAGCTTCGCTGCCATTTACATTTACCTTGGCATTACTTTGTTTATTACATTTCGATAACAACTACACGTTAGACAGGTAGCTAGTGCGCGTCATGGATTCTCAGCGAACGAACCGATTGTGCTGGAACGTGTTGTTTGTAGTTTGTTTTCGATTGTGTAGTTTAAAAAGGTAGCGTCTGGCGGGATGCTTTGCGCGCGTATTCCTTCACTATGCGTATTTTTCAAGCATTTCATGTGCTATCACTGCCGAATTCAGAGGGGCGGCCCGGATGGCCTGACACCCTCTCCCCCCTACTTTCTTTTTTTATTTATACCCCAAGAAGAGCACATGTCAGGTTCTCCCAGCTGACGCTGATCGCCCTTCGGAAAAAAATCCTGTATCGATCCCTGTGTGCTATGAAATATTAAGAGATGCTTTTGTGTGGCACTTTTCGTATGAAACTGAAAAAAAATGCTGTTCCCGCAGATGTGTTACATTCGACCATCGGTGTGCTACCGTTGGTTACGCGCTGAGGTGGTTTCGCAAGCGTTCAGTCGGCGACGCAAAACTGCCTTGCTGCAACGGGTTGAAATTGTAAGGCGCGAGTATACGCCCCGAAAGCGACAATCTGAACGCGCATACTCTTGGCGGATCGTGTTATTTACGAGTACATGTCGGAAGGCTATTCATTATAGCTAATCGGCGCCTACTTCTTGGAGTAACTAACGCGTTTCATGTTCACTTTTCACGTGCGTGAAAAGCGGACCTTTCTTACATTTTAATCGTGCGGTAGCTCTATGTAAAACATACATCAGTGACTACATTGTTTCAAAAACAACAAACAGGACAACGGTTTTTTTTTTAAATAAGATGCACAATACATTAGGTCGACGTAGCTGTCCCTTATGAAATACACTTTGAAATGGGTCAACAGCACTTTCTTACAGTCATCGCTGTGTTCAGCCGCGCGCTAATGCCTCCTCCCAAAAATCCTACACCACACGCATGATATTCCGATAGCTATAGAACAACGCTTCATTCGCTACACTAAAACAGACGAAATTTATAACCAAGCGCAAAGCTTCAGTCTCGGTGACGACCTGCTTACATGTGACTCGGTGACAAACATACGTACCTTCTTCTCGTTGCGAGGCAGTTCTTCGCAAGTAATAATTGACAACGTAAAAACTAGGAAATGCCGGTAACGTGTACAGGCTCGTCTGACATTTTTATGCCCCGATTGCCGGCTATCAACGCAGATACAAGCAAGAAGTTAGAGCAGCGATAGCAATACGATTCGGACACAAGCCTCCAACATGGCGCCGAATCGGTAGCTTCGTCAAACCTCCGACAGATGGCAGCAATTTTGCATAAGGTCTATAACGCATATTCAGTATTTATTTGCTTTCATACTCGGATACTACCTACATTTCTTACTAATTAGATTTTATTGTTAAGCATCACGCCACCGCTTTAAAGCGAATGCCTAACGCGTGCCCCAAGGTCAAGGATAACCTCCCCAGTTTACCAGTGACAGGTCTCCCACAAAACAAAAAAGTTAATGTACTTGCACTTCTCTCTTGTGAACGTCCATGTGTACTTAATCCTCCCCTCTGAGAGATGATGCAGTACCCATTAAAAAAAGCATTACCCTCTTCCTCAGTGGAACAGCTCTTCTTGAGAAAATATGGTTCTCTTGAATTACTTCATCGCAGCAGCAGAGAGGTTGGCTTGTTTGCCATTCAGAATTTCACAATCGTAACACAGAAACACGAGGACTGTAGCAAATATGCAGAAAACTGGAAAAACTCTGCCATATGTGCACTCCTTCGTTCAACTGCAGACTATGGTAAACGTTATTTACAGAACAGCCACCTTCAATTATGTTACTATTGATAAAAGATCACCCAATCTACGTTAGAACACAGTGATGACTTTCGGTCTAACTTTCTGTTGCCTATCTTCTACAATGTGTGATAATAATCTGTGAATCATCTGTTCAGTGTGTTTGGTAATAAAACACAAGCAGTTAGATTCAGCAGGCAGTGTTTCAGCAATTTTTTTGCAAGCACAAATACATTTCTTCAATTTGCATGCACGACAAGTAGTCATACTTCAATTGATACAAGAACCAGTGGTTGCAACATTTCATTGGAATCAAAACAGCAGCAGTTCTTGTGTCAATGTAAGGATATAGGTATATATTTACATCGTCGTGCACAGAACCTACTCCCAAAACTGAACACGTGGAACAACATATACAGTACAGCCTAAGCACAATACATAATTCACAGCAGTAAAGCAATACGAAAGTAGGGTGTAAAATCTCATCATGATGCATACTAACGTTTGCACTTCACCGTGCCAGTATGTAAGTATAATCCAAAAAAATAAGCTACCCAAGGAACTTGGTGTCAGCCTACAAACGAAGGCAACTAAATTAGTACAATAAGGCTAGCATCACTTTTGGGAAATATGAAACCGTGTAGACAGGCAGTTGTACAGTTTTTTATTGCATTAGTTTGCCCTATGGCATCAAAACATGTCGCACATGATTTTGTAGTTGAGTTTCCTACAAAAAAGCCCAAAATAGACCTGTGGTGTTGACTGTAGGTCCACTTACCAAGATGCATAAAAGTATTCAGCAATGCCCACATAATTAAGAGGTTGCCTTCATATGTTTCTGTACATATTTACTCACAAATACCTGGAAGCCATCGTAAATTTCTGGAAGTGTGCTTGGGAACTTGTCGCCATATTCACATGACTGCAATGTACCAATACTTCTAATATGCATAACAAGTACAGCTATGTTTCAATGTTTTTATGCCAGCTAGTGCCATCTACAACTCAAAAGTTTATCCTTAATTCCTCACTTGATGGCTTATGCATAATTACCACACTGAAAATAATCCAAACACCATGGCTGCAACGTCAACTTGGAATTAGGCAATCACATGTACTAAATAAAAAAATCCTATAAGTAGTGACTGGTCGCTTTGCACACTGGATCCTAGGACTTGATATGTCATAAGGATGAATAAAAATTGACCACACATGTATAGAGGCTGTGAAACAGTCAGGAGTTGAGTTCATACGTAATGAAAATGTGAAAACGAAGTCACAACACATAGCAACAAAGGGGACGGAAGGACACACTACTAACAACTGAAGTTGAACATGTGCTTGGCTTTTTTAGTCATGTGTGTTTATATCTTTCTGTGGTTTTGATTACACTTCAGTTGCTAGTAGCGCAGTGTCCTGTCTGCCCCCTCCATTCCTCTGTAGATGTGTGATTGCTTAGTCTTGTAATTTTGTCGTACTGTGTGTTTACATCTTTCTGTGGTTTCGATTAAACTTCAGTTGCTAGTAGCACGTCATCCTGTCCCCTTCATTTCTCTGTGCTGTGATTTTTTTGCACCCTCTTTAACTATGAATATACGTCAACTCGCCCAACTGCCCCTGTTAAGATTTATGTTTGCTGAATAACACTGGGTCCACTCAGCGTCTTTTTAAACAATGCGAAATTTTCAAATGCACGCGATATCAGAAAGGTTGTACGCAGTATTGCGCATAGCACTCTGCATCAATACCAGTGTTGGCCCAAATGTGGTAAGATGTACGAGCTGTTCAACATAGTGTAAAGTGAGGCACACCAGGGTGTTTCCACAATCATGGGTGTAGACAGGGGTTCGCACAAAAGGCACCTGCCCCCCTCAAGACATACCAGCACTTGACCCCACCCAAACTACACCAATGCGCTCCTGCTCACCAGGCCGACACGTTACGGCGCCTTGCACCCTCAAGACAAAATCCTACGGACACTCACGCCCACAATACGCTTGTCTTGAACACAGACTGGTGGGCAAGCAACGCTTTCTGCTTTGCCAGAAGTATATTCCAGAAAATTACACAAAAAAGTCCACTAAGATTTCTGTATACATGAAAATGAATGCCTTACCGAAGATTCGCACTTGACTCTCCTTATTGCAGACATTTTGTCAAAACACGAAATAAATATAAAATTGAGATGCTAGTATTTCCTTGTGAGCTTTTCACTTAGTGTGCACAGGGCGAAAAACAAACGAACGTAAAAAAATTCGAAACACCACCAGAAGTTGACCATTATCTGGGTAGTTTTTGATGCGAGTAAAGTTATCATTATTAGTACACTTTAAAAGGGTTGTGAATGTTAGCAATGTCTTGATCAACCGCAACTACGCTGTCTAGGAGTGAAGACTGGGCAACTTGGCACTGAACCATGGCAAAAACAAACAGCGTACTTCTAGTGAGGATAAACTAAAGCCTGGGCAAAATAACAGCGTTCTCACCTTGTCAAATTGTGTCAACAGTCATGATACTATGTATAGACCTTGAAAACTATGGCAACATAATGCAAAACAGCAAATTAACGACAGGGAATAAACAAGATTATTCAACAATCTGGTTCAACAGACTCAAGAGCTGACTTATATCAATGCGATTAAATTAGCATTGCACATCTCCTAATGGCTAAGAATATGCACATGTAACCTTGGCAAATTCCACTGTTGATACGTGACCAATGAAGTCGCATTCCTTCCATGCCGTTGAACGGCCGTTCCTTTTTTTCCGTTTCCACTGTTTTCTGATTTTCATTGTTTTCACCAGCGTAAATGTTCACCCTTTTTGATTTTGTCACTTTGCAGATGGCGTAGGTGTTTTGCCTTTGAATGTGCACGTTTCTTCTGCTTTGTCTTTCCTGTTTTTTTTTGTATGCGTATATGTTTTGCCTTTGAACGTGCACACGCTTCTGCTGCTCTGTCTCTTTTTTGCTCTACTGGGCCTTGTGCACTTCTCAGGCTACCATTGTCGCTTTTCACTTGAGGCCCATTTCCTGTATGTTGCTGGAATAAACATTTATCCATTCATTCAATACCATAAAACGCATGTGCTTCACAATACACACTACACTTAGCAGATGTCTGTCACATGATATGGCCGTCATTATATAGCTTTAACATTGATTTATTCAATCTAGCTAAATGAATCCAAGCTAATACTGTTAATGTACCTGGATATGTTATTTCACTGTTCCTTGATGCATATGTATCAAGGTACAGTGCTTATGTACCTTAATATGCTATTTCAGGAGACGGGCAGAGTGCGCAATGCAAAATTGTTGCCGAAAAGTCTTTTCACTTCCTGACAATCTGTGCTTCGGTGGGTTCTCACAGTTTCATGGCGGGAGAAAGATGTCCAGGGTAGTTGACTGCATCCAAGGTAGATGCTGCAAAATGAGAGCGCACGGTCTTGTCACATGTCAATGTGCGCAAATTGTCACGATGACGAAGGATTAAAACAAACAAATGAAGTTGGAGAAAAGAATAAGCAGAAAACAAAGTTGTCTTTTATGCACATTCCTTCACGTGACAATATGATAACCGTGGCCTTTTGCTCTAGTGCATATTCCCTGAAAGCATTATGCCTCATTCATGCTTTACAGCAGGCAAGAAAATTATATCGTGCAAACAACTTTATCAGGGCGCACTCGTGGGTCGATTGACTGGTCGTGTGAAGCATTAGTGATATTCACAGGAGTTCCAAAACATGCATCACACATCATTACTATCTGATTTTAACGACTTAAATGCGAACCATTTCTTAAACGCTTCTGCGACTTTGAGCGGATCTATCTACCTATCTATCTAGCCGCCTACGACTCATTGCTCGTGTGGTCGTTTCGGTAATGGGATGTATGTCAAAATTCGTGTGGCATGACACGACTGCATGAAGAACTTGAATGATGGGCCTTAACTTGAAACGATGATGAGAACCGATGTCACCTGGAAAAAGCCAAATAGCTTACTGCACGCAAACGAACGGCCAGATAATCTAGAGGAATTAACAGTAAATAATGAGCTCCTATTAGGCACAGCATTGGCTGACGCTTTTAATATTTTGTGTCACTTGTAAATAGCTCCTATGATCCTCGTTGCATGGAATATTTAAAACGGAAAATTGTTGAAAGTGCATTTCTGAACCCCGCTGGTACTGAAGAGATACACATGTTTCGTAGTATTCGAAATAGTAAAAGTTGCGATATCGATGACCTGCAGATTCGTCCAGCAAAGCATGTACTAGATCTAATCAGTCCAGTTTTAGCGCATGTGCACAACCTTTCATTGGCGAACGGCGTATTTCCAAGGCGCATGCAAATCGCAAAGGCAACAGCACTTTTCAAATCTGGCGACAGAAACAAATTCTCCAACTATAGGCCAATATGAATCTTGCCTATATTTTCTAAATGTCTTGAAAGGTTGACAAATATAAGGATAACCTTATTTCGTAATAAACACAACGTGCTTACAGATGTACACTTTGGATTTAGAAAAGGTCGCTCAACAGAATTAGCATTATTGACTCAAAAAGAAATAATTCTGCAAGGCTTTGAAGAAAATTTGGTTACTCTTGGCATATTCATCGATTTTTCAAAGGCCTTCAATACCATTAATCACAGCACCCTACTAAAAAAACTTGACAATTACGGCTTTGGGGGAACATTTCTTAATTTAATTAGAAGTTAATTGCAGTATAGGTATCAAACTGTTGTTATCAGCAACCACTATTAAAAAAATTTACCGATACATGCTGGGGTTGTGCAAGGAAGCCTACTAGGGCCACTATTGTTTAACAGTTATATAAATGATTTAATTAATATCACTACCACGGCGCAGTTTGTTATTTATGCCGACGACACTAGTTTATTCATGACCGCTAGAAACGCTGCAGAACTACTCAGTACTGCCAATGATACACTACAGCAAATAAAGAAGTGGCCCTCTTTAAATTCGCTAACTATTAATGCTACGAAAACAAAAGGCGTGCTTTTTCAGCCAAAGAACAAAAACAAATGGTCCATCAGTGTCTTCAAATAGGAACTTCCGTGATAGATATAGTACCTTCGGTCAAAAGCTTGGGTGTAATTTTTCAGGAAAACATGTTGTGGAATGAACACATCAACATTATTGCCAACAAACTTGCTCGAGTTACAGGAATACTAATAAGATTACACCTCCTGTTACCATGAGGAGTGAAGCTATTACTTCATAATTCTCCTTTTCTATCCCATATTATTTATTGTCATCTCGTATGGGGCAACTCAACCAGCTCAAACATCAACATTCTATTCCTCTTGCAAAAGAAAGCCGTTCGTACGAATTCAAATGCTTCATTCGATGCACATACTGGTCCCATTTTTGACAAGTTAGCTATCATGCCAATAAAGTCACTGTACAATACAATTTTACAAAAACGGTTCTTAACAGAAAGAAAAAATAGCTTGAATTTTCTAGAGCATCTGTCAAGGCTGACACTAAATTCGAGCACGTTCAGTACACGTCACAGAGAAACCTGGCATGTTCCCCACTCTCGAACAAATCATGGAAACCAAATGCTGCACCATGCCTTGCCATCTTTACTTAAAGGGACACTAAAGGCAAATATTAAGTCGACATTGATTGTTGAAATAGCGGTCCAGAAACCTCGTAGTGCTGCTTTTGTGCCAAGGAAGTGCTTATTTTGAAATAAAATCACGTTTTTAGTGGTCCGCATCGCGTTAGCGCGCTTCAAATCTCCCGCCTGAAAATACGACTCTCATACGTCACTGCTGCCGTGCCCAACGTTGCCCGCTTTTACTGCGCGGCCGCCGACACTAGCAGCAGAGCGGAAGTAGCGGGACCCACAGTAGCAACAACGGCCATCGAAGCCATCGAAGCTTGCCGCAATCGCCGCAATAGATGTGGACGGAGAACTTGACAACGAGACATTGGCTCGCGACGCTGGGCTCCAGTTCAGCGACTTGAGCCCCGATGAACGCGGTATGCTGCTGAGGGCTCGTAGTGCCGGCGTCGTTGCGTACTACGATAGCAGCCTCGGCAGCGACTCTCCCGAGCCCGAGCCCGAAAGCAGCGAGGAAACCAGCAGTGCGGTGTCGGGCGACGAAGCTCATGCGGCATTTTGTCGAACTTTCTGTCTGAGCGACTTTCACGAGCGCGCAAAACACACGCGAGCAGTACGCGATCCCGAAACTACCACTGAGACGGGCGAGGCGCAGTTCGGCGAAAACGAAACCTTTGAACCACGCGCGCCGTTCCCCATGGCAACGCCACGGATGTTTTTTTTTTTTTTTCACGAATCAAGCGGAAACGAACAAACAGCATTTTGTTACGTCTTTTGATGCTCGGAAGGTTCTTTTTTTACTGCTGCTAGTTTGATTACTAGTGATTTATTGCAGGCCGACTTCCATACGTCATCGGGATCACTTCGAAAATATCCCACTCGTGGCGCTCATCATGTGATACATTTAGCCTAATTTCTCGGTAAGTAGGGCACTGCTGTTGATAATATTGCCGTTTTAGAAGCTGTCATACATTGGACTTTCACTCTGACATAAATTGTTATTGGCCTTTAGTGTCCCTTTAACTCTCTAGAGTAATTGCCATATTTACTCCCTCTAAGAATGTCTACGTACCATTCATTCATTATTTTGTTTGTCTGCTTTACTTGTGTTTCTTTTGATGGACATGCATTGTATGATGAAAGTGCATGGTGGTGGTTTTTCAAAATTTGAATCTTGATTATAGCGATATTTAGCATACAAGTGCTATTAAATTATCTCTATTTAACTGTTTAGTTTTTCATTTTTCTGAAAGCTGCAAGAAACACGTCACTTTGGATTCATGTCATAAAATTTTTGCTCATGTTTTTATGCATAGTTTCTTTTTTTTCTCTGCGTATGCACCTGTTCATGCATTGTATTGATTTTTTTTCTTCTTTTCTTGCACGTTTGCTGCTTGTTGCCAAAGAATAATAATAATAATAATATCTGGGGTCTAACGTCCCAAAACCAAAAAATGATTATGAGAGACGCCGTAGTGGAGGGCTCCGGAAATTTCGACCACCTGGGGATCTTTAACGTGCACCTAAATCTAAGTACACGGGCCTCAAACATTTTTGCCTCCATCGAAAATGCAGCCGCCGCGGCCGGGATTCGATCCCGCGACCTGCGGGTCAGCAGTCGAGCGCCATAACCACTAGACCACCTTGGCGGGGCATGTTGCCAAAGAAGGACACAGACCTAGTCCAGCCGTTATGTGGCTTTTTGTCTGCGTTCCTGTTATCTGTACTATGTATAGATGCGAAATAAAGTTCCTAGTTCAAAATCATGATATGCACTTCATTAACGACATGATTTACACGTCACCCCTTTGGTTCTCTTGCGACTGTTTCGCTAACTTGATATTTACCAAAATACTTATGGCGTCACAAGAGTGTATGACGCACATAAATGACAGTTTCTAACATGCAAATCATGACACGATTGTCATGTATGGCTATATTTTGACAACATGGTCTCGGGGGCGCTTGTGGCCGTTTCGCCTGCTTCATATCACCAAAATTAGTATTGTGCAGTGTGACTGTACGACCAACATAAATGACAGCTGGCAACATGGAAATAATGACATGCATGTCATGTACACACGCCACGCTCATGGTGCGCTCGCGGCCGGTTTGCTAGCTTGACATACACCAAAATTGACATAGCGTGACGTGATTGAGCGACGAACATAAATGACATATATAGTAACATGAAAATAACGACATGTATGTCATTTACGGCATGGAGCCTGGTGCGCTCGCGTCCGGTTCTTTAACTTGATATCATACCGAAACTGGTATAGCGTGACGTGACTGTATGACGTACATAAATGACAGCTGGTAACATGGAAACAATGAATGACATGCGTGTAATGTACGGCATGGGTTACATGCCACGCTCATGGTGCGCTGGCGGGCATTTCGCAAGCTTGACATGCCGATTTTCTTTTCTTTTCGTTGCTTTTGATTGCACTTTTTAAGTGACGCAATGTGCAGAAGGTCCTCTACAGGTGAATAAGCGACCATAAGGGCTCGCAGAGAGGGAGAACATCAGTATTACTTACCATTTTTGTTCCTGACTGCGCCGATCACGCGGGGTGCCCATCATCTGCTTGGTAATACACAGCGGCACGCTCGCTTGAGTCGACAGGCCGTCGCGATTATCGCACTCGCAGCGCAGCATGTTGCACTGTCGTCAAACCACGCATTTCACATCCAGCGGCGAGAACACAGTGAGGCTGCAGGCACAAAACGCGCACACACACGACCGACACAGCTGATCACTTGAGAAGTGGCGTTCACAAGTCCAAGCTACGATCGCGCCGCCGCGGGAACGACTCTCTCCTCGCGTTTCTTTCTTTTTTTCTCTGTTTTTTTCTTCGCGCGCGCATGCGTCGCGAAGCTTTGTGCCATTTCAATTCGGTAGCGCCTCGTCTGGCTTGCTTTTGAGCTGGCGGGGGCGGGCCGCAGTAGGCTGCAACCGCCAAGGTCAAAGGTGATCCCTCGCTTCCTCTCGAACATATGCAGCAGCCGTTCAGAGGGTCGCGTATATCTCTTTCTCTGGGCTATCTGTGCAAGGGATTTTTAGTGCGTTCAAGCATGCCGCCTCTATCTTTTACTTCTTTCCCGCGCACAGCTGCATACATGCCCGCCAGCACTGAAGGCATTATGGAAAGCTTCGGAAAAAATAGAGAAAGCATGCCAGAGGAAATGAGATGGGAGTTTTTTGTTCTTGAACTCCATTCGACGAATGGCGTCAGATAGTGAATTTACCTCCTTTCTTCCACATAATTTCTTAACGAAGTAAAATTGAGGACGCAGAACTTTATTACACCCATCTCATTACACCCTAAGAGAGTACTGTCCAGATGAAGGTAGCGTTAAGGAGGATTGCAGCCTTTAAAACGCCCAATTCGGCTAGTTTGCGTTTGCAGTGTAGCTTGGTGTGGACCAAAATTGCCATGGGATAGTAAGAGGATTTGACGTATATGTCTATCGGGTCATGACATGAATAACGTGAAAATCCTGTCGCGTACGTCATCAAACCCTGTCCTCCAGACACGTGTGGCACATACCCATTTACCGCGCACCGCGGTGTACAGGTATGCGCCACAGGTGAGTGACAGTTTGTATCTACACAGCAACGGCGGTAACAGACATTGGTAATTTAAATGCGAGAGCGTTAAGAAAAAGCGACATCGGCAGCGTTGACCCGACGAATGGAAAGAATAAAAATTAGGATCCCAGCAGGAATTGAACCCAAGCATTCTGCCTGGCAATCAGGTATTCTACCACAGAGCCACATCAGTTCTATAAACTGGTTTGAAAAAACAGCCTCTGCAAGAGTAATGTCGGTGCAACGTCAATTGTGGTTGTGGTGCTGGAGATATAACTTAAAAGAAGGCAATAAACACTGCAAATGTACTCATTCGATGCAGGCGTCGTATCAGATTAACATCTGTTGTTCCAGTGTTGACAGCGCTTTTATAGCAGCATAATAAATTGCAATATACATTATATTTGTATTCCTATGATTCAGCAAGCTACACTGAACCATCAATGCTCGACCCCGGAGGAATACATAAACGAAAGTTACGTATGATATTCACATGATTGCGCCATAAAGTGCACTTAGTTTCGATAGCACAGCCACCACAGCCAGAATGCAGGGCACGGTATCAGCAATGCCTGCGTAGAAGATACGCAGAGTCTGTGAACACACGTGAAGCCTGCTGCCACCTTTGCTGCCAAGTGAAATGAAAGCCAAGCCCTGAGAGCCTCGAATGCTGAATTAAAGGAGCAGTGCTTTGATCTCGCACGGCAGGTAAATTACCATGAGAGCAGAATGCTTCGGGCTTAACAGTATTCCCGGAGGGCAAATGTCGAAGTTAAAGGCATTCCGTACGAATCCTCCAAAGACATAGTTGAAATGGTCATAAAAATAGCGAAAAAGGTGGGCGTGCCACTTGTTGCAAATGATATCGGACGAGCCCACAACTGAAGCAAAAAAAATCACGCCATATCCACGAAGTGAATGATGATTAGTGGGCGAAGCTCCGGAGGTAATCCGGTGAACCGTCAATCTCCGCAAATTTTGCCTACTCGATCATCATACAAAGACCTGACACACAAAGGCGGGGGTCCTCATCTATGACGTTAAGCTCAGGGAAACGTTTGTTGTCGGCGTTGCCGTTTTGCCTTTCGAGGGCGAGAGCGCGTTCACGATCGTTTTCATCCATGGCAGAAAGCTAATGTGTGGTCCGGAACGCGCTTATACTTCATGGTCATCAGCGTCATCGTTATAACGTGTACTGGGTACATTCCACTATACTGGAACGCGCTTATTCTTCATGGTCATCAGTCCTCATCGTCATCTTTATCACATGGAGTGGAAACATGCCGCTATGCGTGGCTACCTACTACTACATACTACAAAGGAGGGACAGGCCCACACCCTGAGGAGCTTCGCCGCTAAAAAAAAGTGGTTGTGCAGTTCGAGCAGAGACAAAGCCGGGATAACTTTTTGATGAATGCCCGCGCAGCAAGCCTGAATTGTTCTGATCTCGGCATTGACTCTCGGTCAGCGGTGTTCGTAAATGAACATCTGTGCCCAGAACTGAAACGACTTCTTGGTCAGGCTACGGCACGCAAGCGCGAGACTGGTTGGAAATATGTCTCGGTTCGCAATGGAAAAATCTTTGCGGGGCAGACGCACCCAAGATCAAAACTGAAAACAGTGAGGAGGTAAACAAAATGAACAGTTCGTGAAAGCAGTGCAGCGAAAGGGGCGGTTTGTGTTGTGGGCACAGATATTGCGGCGCCGCTGTAAACGCGAACTTCGCTTGTTTGTTTCATGCTTATTTTGTGTTGCCAGGTTTGTCAAGTACCGCGCATGCTCATGAAATTTCGTTTATGTTTGTTCATGAAATATCTGCTTCACGATATCACAAAAAAATTTGCGCGTGCGAGTTGTTATTTCAGGGAATACATTTCACTCTCTTATTGCCTTGGGATGCACCAGTGCTGGTGGAGCAGTTGGCTGTTTTGGTTACAATTTTTCATTGATGCTGCCTATCCAGTTCGTGGCTATAAAATTTATTCGATAAGGATAGTTGTCGCAAATTTCTTCTTGGAGCTGTCGTTCCAACGCACGGTTTATGTCGCAATGAATATGAACTTTACAATGCACGATTTCCTGTTGACCAATCGGCATCTGAAATGAGCACTTCTAGTGTTAGTCCGCACAGATAAGGCATAATACGGTAGAGAAATCCGATTCACCTCTTACTTTTATTCATATTATATGCAGTCAGCACGAGGCAAACAGGATGAATTCTGTATATTTCTGAGTGATTTCGGCTTCTCGTTTTCTGTAATTATGTTGACAGAAACGTGGTTTTCGGCTGGTGACGACATGCACATAGAAGGTTATAATGCAGTTTTCTTGAACAGACAACTTAGAAGAGGTGGAGGCACATATATGTTTATTAAACAAGGTATTAATGCTTCATGACCAATCTTTATGTACGTCAGATATTGAGGTAATATATTTGAAATGTGGGAAGTTTCTTTTTGCGGTGGTGTGCCGTCCACCTGATGGTAATTTAAGTGAGTTTTTCGAGCAGCTAGACGCGATATTCTCTCATGTTGATATACATCATGTAGGGTTTTGCGGCCGCAGCCAGCCCTGAACCCTTTAGTGATGAGGCCGAGACCCAAAGAGACACGTCTTTACTGGTGCAAGCCTCGGCCTCAACTGCCCGCTGCCAGCGGCTGCCGCTGGTTGGTTGGTTGGTTGGTTCCTTAGGGGAATAGCTCAACCCACTACGGGGGATCGGCCACGAAGCGTGCGGCAGTAGACTTTGTGAAAAAATGAAATATAAGGAATGTGCGAAAAAGATAATTTCTAGTAAAAAAAAACGTTGGGGCAATTATGATTTCTTTTCCTTTTTTATGAAATGTTAATTAATCGTCCTCGTCTTCTACGAGCGCTCACAGCCGCCGAGCGTCCCCATAATCAGTATAAATTAGTTCTAGGTGGCGACCTAAACATTGACATGCTTTCAAATACATCAATGCAGGCCGAATTTCTTGATTCGTATTTGTTGTCAAATATGATACTGCAATCAACTCGCATTTCAGAAACTAGCGCTACGTTATTGGACCTTTTTATTACCAACTTACCACGTGATAGTCTGTTTTCTGGGACAGTCAACATTACATTTAGTGATCATTTGCCGACATATTTAGTCTGTGGCGAAGCAATTGGTACTGCTTAACGGTTGCGCTCTCCAGCGGCTCCTAGTGGGTCGTCCTCTTCTAAACGCCGCTCGCGCTCTCGGAGCCCGTGCTTTTGCCTTGACTGTCGCCATAGTGCATTGTCGCCGAGTGCCGTCCAATAAACAGCTTAACAATATATACATACATATATATATATATATATATATATATATATATATATATATATATATATATATATATATATATATATATATATATATATATATATATTGTTAAGCTGTTTATTGGACGGCACTCGGCGACAATGCTATATATATATATATATATATATATATATATATATATATATATATATGTATATATTGTTAAGCTGTTTATTGGACGGCACTCGGCGACAATGCACTATGGCGACAGTCAAGGCAAAAGCACGGGCTCCGAGAGCGCGAGCGGCGTTTAGAAGAGGACGACCCACTAGGAGCCGCTGGAGAGCGCAACCGTTAAGCAGTACCAATTGCTTCGCCACAAGTCATTGATAAGTGCCGTATTCCATCAAACCCAACCTACAAATTTCGGTGCCAGAATATAACTGAAAACTCTCTTTCGCAGTTTACAGATGAAATCTCCAGAACAAATTGGACAGCAGTGCTCTCGTGCTCATCAGCAAACGCAGCATACGACAGTTTTTTACAGATAATTTCCCGTATTTACAAGCGAAGTTTTCCCTACAAAGAAATAAAAAAGTTGAAACGTTCGCGGAAACCATGGGTCTCAAAGAACCTGATAAAAATTATAAATGAGAAAAATAGCATGTATCAGCTATACTTGAAGAATCGCGATCCAGACGCATTGGATTCCTTTCGGAAATATAAAAATAATTTAACTAAACTTACGAAAAAGCGAAACGCAGTTATTATTCTTGCATGTTCGAGGTCGTCTCAGGGGTCAAGGAGATGTGGAGCAAGTTAAATTCAATTTCTGGGTGATTCCACGTAAGATCGAACAAACGATGGCTGGTCGACCTCTCAAATTTATTTCAAAATTTTATATATTATTGCCTGATGAGTGGAAAGAAGAGATCCGCAATTTGTTTTGCCGCCAAAAATTTTTTCGAAGCACAGGAAATCAATAATGACGAAGAGATGGAGTGGAGCGCTCATCCGCTCTGCTGTTTTGGCCAACTTTCGTTATGAATTGTGCAAAATATATTAAAGTTAGGTAGCTGAAATTTCTTTAACTTAATATATGCATGTTTTTGCTTCTGCGCAGGTATTTTTAGTTTTGATGTGTAGTGTAGATGTTTTTATAAAAAACCTCAAAATTGGCCCAGGGAACGTTATTTTCTTTACTTTGAATGTCCTTATCTCCAAAAGCCTTGTACCAGAGCGACAAAAATACGTTCTTCGCATGCTTGTCTACCAAACGGCCGAATCTTATAATTATATTGTCACGTGGTCGTGACGTCGACGAAGACAGCAGTCGGCGTTTGCAGGATGAAACTGTTTATTTGGCCGAACTTGTGGCCGGAAAATTAGAACTAGAACTACAGCAATACACGCTGTACAATGATAGCGGCGAACAGGGCGTCGTCCGTCGATCAACTCCCAAGCGGTCAAGCGCGTCGGCTTTTATACAGGTGCTATGGAACTTTCCAGCAATATCGCTGGTGGCGGCGTTATCTCTCGACAACGCTGGAACATTCGCGTGCGGCGCGCAATCTTAACAAAACGATCTACCAGAATCGTGAAGCTTCTCGAACACTGCTTCGGGGCCAGCGTCGAGCGTTGATAACCGTCCTTGCTGGTCAAACTCGAACACATCAAAATAAAAGCAGAAGCGGGCGTGGCATTGCCCCCCTCTGAAAAAGCATCGTCCCGATGCTTGCAACAGAACATGGGAAGGAAAAAACAAGTGCATACACAAATAAATTACAATAACAAAGGAAAAAGTAGAGTCTCCAGGGTCGCTAACGCGCAAAAAACGGCTTAAGGCGCACGACATGGACGACTTCAGGTCGTGCGCGGCGTCGCTGGGAGTTCGTAATGCCGTCCGGGACGACCTCGTAGTCAAGAGTGCCGTGACGTCGAAGCACCTTGTATGGCCCGAAGTATCGCCGAAGAAGTTTTTCACTGAGCCCACGTCGGCGTATCGGCGTCCAGACCCACACACGGTCACCGGGTTGGTACTCCATATGGCGTCGTCGAAGATTATAGTGACGGCTGTCGACCCTCTGCTGGTTCTTGATGCGCAGGCGGGCGAGCTGTCGAGCTTCTTCGGCGCGTTGCAAATAGGCGGCTACGTCGAGGTCGTCTTCGTCGGTGGCGGTTGGTAGCATTGCGTCGAGCGTCGTTGCCGGGCTCCTTCCGTAGACCAGCTTGTACGGCGTCATTTGCGTCGTTTCTTGCATGGCCGTGTTGTATGCGAAGGTCACATACGGAAGGATGGCATCCCACGTCTTGTGTTCGACGGCGACATACATGGCCAGCATGTCGGCGATGGTCTTGTTTAGCCGCTCGGTGAGGCCATTGGTCTGTGGGTGGTACGCTGTGGTCCGGCGGTGGCTTGTTTGGCTGTATCTCAGTATTGCCTGAGTTAGGTCAGCAGTAAACGCCGTACCTCTGTCGGTGATGAGGACCTCTGGGGCGCCATGACGCAGGAGGATGTTCTCAACGAAGAACTTCGCTACCTCGGCGGCACTGCCTCTAGGTAGGGCCCTTGTCTCGGCGTAGCGGGTGAGGTAGTCGGTAGCTACGACGATCCATTTGTTTCCGGTATTGGACGTCGGGAACGGCCCCAGTAAGTCCATCCCAATTTGCTGGAACGGCCGTCGAGGTGGCTCGATAGGCTGCAGAAGTCCGGCTGGCCTAGTCGGCGGTGTCTTGCGTCGCTGACAGTCCCGGCAGGTCTTGACGTAGCGAGTTACGTCGGCGACAAGGCGCGGCCAGTAGTACTTTTCCTGTATTCTTGCGAGCGTGCGAGAAACACCCAGGTGTCCAGACGTCGGGTCGTCATGCAGAGCCTGGAGGGCCTCTGATCGCAATGTCGAGGGCACTACGAGAAGGGAATCGGCTCGAAGCGGCGAGAAGTTCTTCTTAAGGAGAACACCGTTGCGCAAGAAAAACGACGTCAGTCCTCGCGTGAATACCTTGGGAACAACGGTGGTCCTGCCCTCCAGGTATTCCACAAGGCCCCTGAGTTCTGGGTCCGCTCGCTGTCGTTCGGCGAAGTCTTCGGCAGTTATGGTTCCCAAGAAGCAGTCATCCTCCGTGTCGTCCTTCGGCGGTGGGTCGACGGGGGCGCGGGACAGGCAGTCAGCGTCGGAGTGTTTTCTTCCGGACTTGTAAACGACGGTTATGTCAAATTCTTGAAGTCGTAGGCTCCACCGTGCGAGGCGACCTGAAGGGTCCTTCAAGTTAGCTAGCCAACACAAGGCGTGGTGGTCGCTCACAACTTTGAAGGGCCGGCCGTAGAGGTAGGGGCGAAACTTCGATGTAGCCCAGATGATGGCCAGGCACTCCTTTTCTGTTGTGGAGTAGTTGATTTCTGCCTTTGATAGCGACCGGCTAGCATAACTGATGACCCTTTCGAATCCGTCGGTCTTTTGCACAAGGACGGCGCCGAGTCCTACGCTGCTTGCGTCGGTGTGGATTTCCGTATCGGCGTATTCGTCGAAATGCGCAAGTATGGGAGGCGTCTGCAGGCGTCGTTTCAGTTCTTGAAATGCTTGAACTTGCGACGTTTCCCACCTGAATTCGACGTCGGCCTTCGTGAGTTGCGTCAGTGGCTCGGCGATCCGTGAAAATTCCTTGACGAAACGTCTGTAATAGGCGCACAAGCCGAGAAAACGGCGTACGGCCTTCTTGTCGGTGGGCGTCGGGAAGTCAGCGATGGCAGCTGTTTTCCGCGGGTCCGGGCGAACACCATCCTTACTGATTACGTGACCCAAGAACAAGAGCTCCTCGTACGCGAAGCGGCACTTTTCAGGCTTCAAGGTGAGTCCGGAGGTCTTGATTGCTTGAAGTACAACTTCAAGGCGCCGAAGGTGTTCGTCGAAGTTTGAGGAAAACACAACGACGTCGTCTAAGTACACGAGACACGTCTGCCACTTCAAGCCGGCCAGTACTGTATCCATAACCCGTTGAAAAGTCGCAGGTGCCGAGCAAAGACCAAAGGGCATGACCTTGAACTCGAACAGGCCGTCTGGTGTTATAAAAGCAGTCTTTTCTCGGTCTCTCTCGTCGACTTCTATTTGCCAGTAACCGGTCTTGAGGTCCATCGACGAAAAGTACTTTGCGTTGTGTAATCGATCCAGGGTGTCGTCTATCCGGGGAAGGGGATACACGTCCTTCTTCGTGACTTTGTTCAGGCGACGATAATCGACGCAAAAACGTAGAGTCCCATCCTTCTTCTTCACTAGCACCACCGGGGATGCCCACGGACTCTTCGACGGCTGAATGATGTCGTCGCGTAGCATTTCGTCGACCTGTTTCTTCACGGCCTCGCGTTCTCGCGTCGAAACTCTGTACGGGCTCTGACGGAGTGGTCTGGCGCTTTCCTCTGTTATGATGCGATGTTTTGCCACGGGAGTCTGCCGAATTCTTGACGACGACGAAAAGCAGTCCTTGTATTGCAAGAGCAGGGTTTTGAGCTGTTCTTGTTTGTGCTTCTGAAGGCTGGGATTGATGTCGAAAGCTGGTTGCGGTGCTTTATTCGTCAGAGTAGGCTCGGGAGAATCGGTGAGGCCGAAAGCATTGCTGGCTTCTACGATTTCTTCGATGTAGGCGACCGTCGTACCTTTGCTCACGTGCTTGTACTCGTTGCTGAAATTCGTGAGCATAACTGTTGCTTTCCCTGCCCGCAGCTCTGCTACTCCTCTTGCGACGCAAATCTTGCGGTTAATCAAGTGGTGCTGGTCGCCTTCAACAACGCCTTCCAGGTCTGCTGATTTCTGAGTGCCGACGGAAATGATGACGCTGGAGCGAGGGGGAATGGTGACCTGGTCTTCCAGCACATTCAAGGCGTGCTTTCTTGGCGGAGTGTGCGGCAGCAGTGCCTTTTCCGTGGACAGTGTTATTGACTTAGACCTCAGGTCGATGATTGCACCATGAAGGCCTAAGAAGTCCATACCAAGGATGACATCTCTCGAGCAACGCGGCAGGATTACGAAGTTCGCGGGATAAATCCGGTTGTTAATGGTGAGTCTCGCTGTGCAGATTCCCTCCGGGGTTACGAGGTGACCTCCAGCTGACCGGATTTCGGGGCCTTCCCAGGCTGTCCTAACTTTCTTCAGCTTCGTGGCGAACGGTCCACTGATGACAGAATAGTCGGCTCCGGTGTCGATGAGGGCTGTGACGCTGTGGCCGTCGATAAGAACGTCGAGGTCGTTAGTTCGTCGTCTTGCGTTGCAGTTAGGTCGTGGCGTCGGGTCACGGCTACGTCGGTTTGTTCCGCTGCTTCCACGTTGCGTCGTCAGGTCTACTTCGGTCCACGAGGTTTCGTCGTCAGGGGTTCGCGTCGTGTCCTGAAGCCTTCGTCGTGGCGGCGGTGTCGGCGGCGGAGGGTCTTCGGTATTTCGTCGTACAGCAACCGCACCTCCATCGGTTGCTGCCCTTAGTTTTCCGGATGCGGACTAGGTGACCGGCCCCGGGTTGGGCCAGTGTATGGTCGGCGTTGGGGAGAGGCGTAGCGGCCTGGCGACGGCGATCGGGAAGGTCCTCGGGGGGTCCACTGCGCTCCTGCCAGGTAGTCGGCGATGTCACGTGGTCGTTCCCCTTGCTGTGGACGCGGCGCGTCGACGGCGAACCCACGCAGTCCCATCTGTCGATAATGGCAGCGGCGGTAGGTGTGGCCGGCTTCTCCGCAGTGGTAGCAGAGTGGACGATGGTCGGGGGCGCGCCAAACGTCGGTCTTCCTCGGCGCGTATCGCTGACCGGCTGGCGGGCGGTATGACGTCGGTGGTGGCGGCGGTGGCGCCTGGCGGCGGAACTGCTGGGGTGGCGCGGCGTCTTGACGTGGGCGAGGAGGGGGGTTGTTGCGTCGGGCTGCAGCAGCATAGCTCATTGCTTGCAGCTGCGGCGGTGCCGGTTGAGGAACACCCAATGATTGCTGGATTTCCTCGCGTACAACGTCCGCAATCGACGTCACTTCGGGCTGTGTAAAAGGTGCGAGCTTTCGCAGCTCCTCTCGCACGATGGCTCGTATCGTTTCGCGCATGTCGTCGGAGCCGAGGGCGTGAACTGCTGCGCTGTCTTGGAATGCGCGGCGATTGTACTGCCGAGTGCGCATCTCGAGCGTCTTCTCGATTGTTGTTGCCTCCGCGAGGAATTCTTGGATGGTCTTGGGTGGGTTTCTGATTAGTCCCGCGAACAGCTCCTGCTTGATTCCTCGCATGAGGAAGCGAACTTTCTTCTCCTCGGGCATCTCAGGGTCTGCGTGGCGGAACAGTTTCGTCATTTCTTCTGTGAAGAGTGCCACGTTTTCGTTTGGCAGCTGCACGCGGGTTTCGAGCAGAGCCTCGGCCCTCTCCTTGCGGACAACGCTGGTGAATGTTGCCAGGAACCTGCTGCGAAAAACGTCCCATGTTGTCAGGGTTCGCTCTTGGTTCTCGAACCATGTTCTAGCTGCGTCCTCCAAGGCGAAGAAGACATGCTGTAGCTTGTCTTCACTCGTCCAGGAATTGAAAAGGGCGACTCGGTCGTAGGCTTCGAGCCAGCTTTCCGGGTCTTCGAACGACGATCCGCGGAAGGTGGGCGGCTCCTTGGGCTGGCGAAAAAGGATTGGCGCAGGCTGCACGTGGTCGGTCATCGTCGCTGTGGTCGATGTTGAGATCTGCGGCTGCCTGGGTTTATCGGGAAGGAGCCCGTGCTCTGGCTGCAGTCCCTTCTGCCTGCGGCTTGTTCGACGATCCGGGATTTCCTTGCCGTCGTCCTCCTCGCGGCTTGGGCTTGGGTCAGCGCTCCGCGGTGGTGTCCGGATCATGAAGCAGCACCTCCACCAGATGTCACGTGGTCGTGACGTCGACGAAGACAGCAGTCGGCGTTTGCAGGATGAAACTGTTTATTTGGCCGAACTTGTGGCCGGAAAATTAGAACTAGAACTACAGCAATACACGCTGTACAATGATAGCGGCGAACAGGGCGTCGTCCGTCGATCAACTCCCAAGCGGTCAAGCGCGTCGGCTTTTATACAGGTGCTATGGAACTTTCCAGCAATATCGCTGGTGGCGGCGTTATCTCTCGACAACGCTGGAACATTCGCGTGCGGCGCGCAATCTTAACAAAACGATCTACCAGAATCGTGAAGCTTCTCGAACACTGCTTCGGGGCCAGCGTCGAGCGTTGATAACCGTCCTTGCTGGTCAAAACTCGAACACATCAAAACAAAAGCAGAAGCGGGCGTGGCAATATAACGTTTCAGTAAAGAGATATGATCGGGCTAAGTTCAAGAAAACACCCAACGATAGAAAATTCTGACGACAATTAAAAAAACCCATTTTTTACATTTCTTAAACTTTGTCCACTTATTCTCCTCCACATCAGCTTTCACAATCATCGAAAAACATGTTGCATAATGTTATTGCACTAATTGTTACGGCTCCTCCAATAAGACCCTTAGGCAAGGAGTGGCAATTCCGACTTCTTGCCCAGCAAGTGTATAAAATGCAGGTAGGATTGAATTTCTTTTTATTAAAAGGCCAGCAGTACCAAAAAAAGTGTCGACAGCACTGAAGATATTAATTTTGAAATTATTTGGTCGCTGCAGCGGCCACGCGCGCGGGGCTACCGAGCAGGAGGGCGCGCACCGGAGATGCTCGTTTTAAGAGACGGTGCAGTGGGAGCTCGTTTTCTCGTCCTCAGACCGATTGAGTTCGAAACAGCAACGCCTCTCCGGTGACTTGAACGCACGTGCACTGGAGCTTCGCTATTCTATCCACCCTCTGTTCGCATCGCAGCTGGGCGCTGATAAAACGGCGGAGCTGGAAGCAAGATGAAAACTCTATAAGGGAGCTATGAGCGCTCGCTTCACGCACGCTGCTGCCAGAGAAACTGCGCTGCGCCAGTTGCGTTCAGTGGAAAGCATGAACGTGGTGCTCCAGTGGCAAATAAAAAAAATATGGAATGTCAAAGGAAAGAAAAGCAAAGCTATTGCTAACCGGATGCGCTTTAATAATATCTGGGGTTTAACGTCCCAAAACCACGATATGATTATGAGAGACGCCGTAGTGGAGGGCTCCGGAAATTTCGACCACCTGGGGTTCCTTAACGTGCAACTAAATCTAAGTACACGGGCCTCAAACATTTTCGCCTCCATCGAAAATGCAGCCGTCGAAGCCGACATTCGGGTCAGCAGCCGAGCGCCATAACCACTAGACTACCGCGGCGGGGCCCGGATGCGCTTGCCTATCCTAGATGTCGGCAACAGACGGCCTGAACTGGCCGCGCGCTCGGTGCGCTGTTCACACTTCATTCGGCGCGGATAGGTCTTGTGCTTTGCTCTTGCTCTACTCCTCCTGTGCGTCTCATGGCGAGAAAGTATAGCTCTGAATGAGTGTATTGTGGAGACTACCTTTCGAAGCACAAGAAGCTTAAAGGAGTACTGACACGAATTTTAAAAAAAAATTCGGATTGTTGCTCTAACTAAAAATACTGGTGTCGAGAAACCTAAAACGACTTTTGTGGTGCCTGGGAATGCATCGTATATATTTTAATTAGCGTCACCTTAAGAAGACACTTTCGGTTTCGATATCGAGGGGTGGCTTCTCAGTGTCGTTTCATAGCAGTGTGACGTCACGGAGATACAGAAACTCGCGACGTACTAGCGGCAAATCCGTCATCTACTCCTGGTGCACATAAACAACGATGAGTGAATTGTCCTCCAGTGACCCTGACAGTGATTTCTACGATTTAGGCTGCATGCAGGACGCAGAACTCGCCAACTCGGGGGAACTGTCTTGACTCGTCGGGATAATGTCCTTGCAGTGGGGCTGGCTTGCAGATGCTGAGCGACGAAAACTTCAAAGTCAAAATAATTTATACGTGTTCTGCGCCTCCAGTACGTGGACAGCGTTGACACTGCATACCAACGAAGCAAAAAATGTCCCTTTTGCGATGTCTCAAAATCGTGTCACTACTCCTTTAATTATTGCAAAGAAGCCAAAATTTCGCACAGTCACCGACCTAGACATTAATGCTTTGAAGGAACGTTTAACGCCGGAAAATCAGTGACTATCAGTGAGACGGACTACTTGTGCTACCCGTGCTTTTGCTACCACTGCAATGAAAGATGTTCACGGAACGCACAGTTTAACGATGACATTCTTATGCCCCCTGAAAAAGAAATCGACGTCATTAACCAGATCACTGCCACTACCGGTGCACGTGCGTTCAAGTCACCCGAGAGGTGTTGCTGTTTCGAACTTAATCGGTCTTAGGACGCGAAAACGAGCTCTCACTGCGCCGTCTCTTACAACGAGCATCTCGGGTGCGCGCGCGCCTGCTCGGTAGCCCCGCGCTCGTGGCCGCTGCAGCGACCAAATAATTTCGAAATTAACGTCTTCAGTGCCGGCGACACCTTTTAGATGCGAAGTATCTTAAGGCGGAGCTCAATCCGGTGGTGGTGGTGGTGGTGGTGTGCGGCGTGACCACCCTTACTGCGCATGCGCATCTCTCCACACACCTCCTCTCCCCATCCCTCTCCACTTTCCATCTCCCCTTCCCCTCTCCCCGTCCCCTCTACTTTCCCTCTCCCCTTCCCCTCTCCCATACCCAGCTCCCCTCCCCCTTTCCACTCATCCTCTGAAACGCGGGCTAGACATGCCGAAATTCTCCTGCGCAACGCCGCGATGAGCTCGAGCGCATGCGCGTCCGCTCCCCTTCTCTCTCCTCTCCTACGCTGCCCCCCTCTCGCCCACCTGTCGACCGCGTTGCCCGCTCGCCCTGTGAGAATTAACGGCCAGGCTAGATGGCAGATACGACGCGCGTAGCGTCCCTCTTCGCATTCCACGAGGCGAGGTCGGTACCATGGCCAACAAACGCCAACGGAACGCGATCGTGCAAGTGCTCCGGCTTCGCATCGCCTCATGGTCCCCTTTAGCGGGAGATGGTGTAATTTTTTTCGGTACCTGCTGGCCTTTTAATAAAAAGAAATTCAATCCGGCCTGCATTTTATACACTTACTGGGCAAGAAGTCGGAATTGCCAATCCTTGCCTAATGGTCTCATTGGAGGGGCCGTAACTATTAGTGCAACAACATTATGCAACATGTTTTCAATGAATGTGAAAGCTGATGTGGAGGAGAATAAGTGGACAAAGTTTAAGAAATATAAAAAATGGGTTTTTTTATTGTCGTCAGAAGTTTGCATTGTTCGGTCTTTTCTTGAACTTAGCCCGATCATATCTCTTTACTGAAACGTTATATAATTATAAGATTCGGCAGTTTGGTAGATAAGCATGCGAAGAACGTATTTTTGTCATTCTGGTACAAGGCTTTTTTGAGATAAGGACGTTCAAAGTAAAGAAAATAAGGCTCCCTGGGCCAATTTTGAGGTTTTTTATAGAAACATCTACACTACAAATAAAAACTAAAAATACCTGAGCAGAAGCAAAAACATGCATACATTTAGTTAAATAAATTTCAGCTACCTAACTTTAATATATTTTGTGCAATTCGTAACGAAAGTTGGCCAAAACAGCAGAGGGAATGAGCGCTCCACTCCACCTCTTCGTCATTATTGATTTCCTGTGCTTCGCAAAAATTTTTGGCGGCAAAACAAATTGCGGATCTCTTCTTTCCACTCATCAGGCAATAATATATAACATTCTGAAATAAATTTGAGAGGTCGACCAGCCATCGTTTGCTCGATCTTACGTGGAATCACACTACTGCATTACATAAAGCTAATTTTAGTGTAGAAGAGATAATTGAAGGCGATGGAACATACAGGGGCAGAGCATTGGCTGAGAAATTCAATAAACACCTTACTTCCTGAGTAGACAGTGTCGGCGACACTATCGCACTACATTACATGTCCGCACACACAGTAGCTTCGTCGATTTATCTTTCCCCAGCAGATGAATATGAGCTTATGGGTGTTTTCAAAAACTAAAGAAAAGTAAATCGGAAGATATTGATGGATTAAAGATGGCCCCAGTCTGTTCTGTCATAGTTATGCCCTTAACGTACATTTATAACCTAATTTTAGGCACATGTATTTTCCCAGAACGTATGAAGCATGCAAAAGTTACAGTGCCATTTAAGGGAGGAGGCAAGAATGATTTGAATAACTATAGGCCCATATCCGTTCTACCATCGCTTTCGAAGCCCATACAAAAGTTAATATTTATAAGATTGTCCAACTTCTTTGCGAAACATTCGGTAATTACTCTAGCCCAGTACGGTTTTAGGTCAGGGCTGTCGACAGAGATAGCATTGTTACGGCAAAAGGAAATTGTATTAGGTAATATAGAGGACAGAAGAATTACGCTAGGCATATTTGTTGACTTCTCGAAAGCCTCCGACCGGAAAAATCACAATATCCTCTTATAAAAACTGCCCCATTACGGCATTAGAGGAAATGCGCTGAATTTTATCACCAGTTATTTGAGCAATATTCTACAGTGTGTAAGCATAAACACAGAGCAGTCATCTTTGCAAAAACTTGCTCAAGGTGTACCCCAAGGTAGTGTATTGGGGCCGTTACTTTTTATCACTTATGTCAACGACATTATAAAACATAAATCACACAATTAAATATGTCATATATGCGGATGATGCTTCCTTGTTTTTCACAGGTGTGGATGTAAATGACCTAATTTCAGCAGCAAACACGTCACTACATGACTTGTACGCAAGGTCGACTGCTAACTCCCTACAAAGCAGCTGTTTAAAAACCAAAGCCACCCTATTTCGTTCAAAAGGAACAACGTACGAACTTCGAAGCCACTTCAAAACTACGCCTTCGCGATTCTGTGATTGATTTTTCTTCGACGGCTAAAGCATTGGAAATTGTTTCTCATGAGCATATGTTATGGGATTCACAAAGCGAAATGGTAAGAAACAAGTTAAGTAAGGTACTAGGCATGCTTGGGAGACGTCAGTCATTTTTGCCGACTACTCAGATCTTCTTGATCCACAACACGCTTTTTTGTTCCCAGTTACGCTATGGTCTTTTGGTGTGGGGTACTGGTACCTTGCACAGTAAGCAGAACTTACTCGCACTTAAAAAAAATGCATTGCGTTCCATTGCAAATGCCGGATATAATGCACATACCGTGTCTTTATTCAACAAATTCAGAGCCTTAAGATTCGATAACATGTATGAATATTGCTTATTAGCGTCCTTAAAAACTGAAATTAAAAGGGTCATGAGCCACTTTTCCAAGTAATGATCTGCCTCCCGAATCGATTGACGCAAAAATTTCTCGAATCCGTCAAGAAAGAGCGGAGTTACGGGGGTTTGGCGCACACTTTGAGCGCTTTCTCTCTTTTCTCGTGACGACGAGCGCACTGGAAGCTACACAGGGAGGGATGGCACGGGGATAAGAAGTTACGTCAGCGCGCGTCATGAAACGCGATTGCTCTCCCGCTGTGATTCGCATGCGCGAGTGCGGCTACCGTGTAAATTTAGCAGACTGAGGAGTGCGGCGCGGGCAAGTGGCGGCACCCCGTGGCAAGAAGCGCATCTCATCCGGCTATCGGCCAATAAGCATGCTATATCTCTTGTGGGAATCGAGCGCGCCCTTCCCTTTGGCGCCTCGTTCCCCAGCTAGCGCGCGTGTTGGCCCCGCGCGGCTCGAGCGCCGGGGAACCGCCGTTAATCGGCGGTATGGCGGCAGCGCAGGCCTCTTTGTCTGGTGCAAGCCATGCGTCAGCTTCCCGGCGCGCGGGCACGCGTCCGGGCATGCCTCGCCATGCTCACATGCTCACGCCACCAAGCTAGCTTACGTCACTGCGCAACGCCGTTCCTCATTGGCCGCCAGTGACAACCCCCTTCCCCCTTGAGCTCGTTTCTGTCTGGCGCGGGCTTGCCCGCGTCAGATGCTCTCAGGCCTTGACGAGAGGTTGACGCGCTGCTCTAGCAGGCGGCTTCTCGTTCGTGTGCTCGACTGCTGCCCTTTGTGTGATAGTCGTAGCGCCGTAGGCAAGCGTACTTGCTCGGTCTTGCGGAGTTCCCTATACGGCCTGCAAGCCCGTGAGTGTCGCACTGTGCTGCATCTTGGGTTAATAAACCCGTTGTTGTTGTTACCCTGCCTCGTGCGTGGTTTCTGCGCCGTGTCGGAGAAAACGACGGACCCGGCGCAGCGTCGTCGCACGCAGCGGCAGTGGAGAACGTCGCGTCCCTACACGGTCGCGCTCGTAGGTAAGCCTAGTGCAAACCTATCTCTGCACTCTTGAGACGTAAACTGGCAGATCCGCGACGTCAATGTGCAGACGCCCCGCCCACCGACGAGAGTGAGAACCGGCCTCTGTTTGAAAAGAGGGCGCCTGAGGAAATGGCAACTTCGCGCTCCGCTTGTGGCCTTTACGCCGCGCGCACGACTGTAATATTTTGCAGAGCAGTTCATAGCCGTGTCAGCTTTCCGCGGGATGTGTTTTTTCAACAAGCCCAAGGGATGCTTCATGACCCCTTTAACAAAGGAAATAACAGTCTCATCTCCATAGCATGCTTAGAGCGCAGCACCTCGTCTCGACCTACTAGACAGAGCGATTACTGGGAGGTTCCTCGATGCCGAACAAACTATGGTCTCCAAATGCTGAAACAATCACTCCCCCACATACTAAATAAATACAATTTTTCAATGGAGCGATTGCGCCTTCTTTCGCGACAGGATATGTCCAATCTTTTTTTACCTACATGACGCCGGAGAAAAAAAAACGGGAAAACTTGGCACAAATTTTGGCAGTTCCAAAGATTTCTTTTTATCCTTTGCTTATTTCTATTTTTCCTATTTCTTGAAAGACTGCAATCCTGTCTACATTTCTTTAAAAAAAATTGTATGTAGTGATATTTCTTATAGTGCCTTCTTAAACTATGTATTTGTGTCTGTCTAGTTGTTTAGGTGAATTCATGAATGCTGTCACTTTTTCTGCCTTGTATTTCTCGGATGTGGGGCTAGTCAAGCTGCGTTTGTATGGCAGCTTTTTTCCCTCATTCCACACCACACATTGTATCTTTGTTTCAAGGATGTCTGCGAAAATGTAAAAAAAAAACTGTAAGACTGTGGTGAAATAAACTTCAAACTTCAATAAAGACATATGTACTCTAACGTGAGGGCTGACGTGACGCCGCAGCAAAGTTACCTTTTAAACGCCAGTGTTGTCGACGTGCCTGGTAAGCCCACGATGTGCACACAGCTACTACACGTCAATCTACCTCGTAACGCTTGGCTCAAAGCCATAAAATACAGCATAATAGTACTCGCTGACTGCTTCGCATGGAACCGATTCCCACAACGCGTGGGATCTGACGAATTTTTTTATGCTACATGTGGCTGATGAAGACGAAGAATTATGGCTGAGCACTTTGCAGTGGGTGGGAAGTATTAAACCACGAACTCGTTGCGCAATTAGAACTGTGGGATTACTGGTCGTTATTTTAGGCTTCTGCCACGTTATATTACACATGTTAACGCGATTCGTTGCGCGACATGACGCCTGCATAGGGTCTTTTTGCCAACGAGTTTCAAGTACCAACATTGCTTCATCAGCTGTAAAGACGCCTTACTCTTTTGGGACGTTCTACAAAGGGCTTTTTAAAAACAACTCGACTTTAATTCTTATAGCATACGTTATCTCGTGCCAAACAAAAAATATTCTATGCGTGTGGAAATGCTCTTACTAATGGGTATGCACAGTTTATGGAAACCTCGCATGTTAGACAGGCATGCGGAACGCATGGTATCATCGCGGTTGCATTTCACTAAAATGGCTCTTCAGCAAAAAGACTTTTATCAACAATTAGAGTTTCACGAAATGTGCTGCTTTAATACCCTTTTAGGACACAGAGTTATTTTACACTTATTTCTGTTTAAAGCTTGTCGTATGCTTGTAGAGGCCGCCTTGAGTATTTTGTTCGCTATGTATGCTAATTACGCACATTTGTAATAAATACCACGAAAGAAATAAAAAAAAAGCGCCAGCGTGGCTCTACGGTTGAAAACTCGACTGCCAAGCGGACGGCCCATGTTGAAATCCCATTCAGCCCTGGGTATTTTTTTTCTCATTTTATTTTTTCATGTCTATCGGTTACGCCACCGAGGGCGACAACGCTCAACGCAGGAACGGGCGCCGAAGAGCAGCACTCTAAATGCCCCGCGCATTGCATAGAACGTAGTGGACTGGAAATCCGCTAACGCAGCTCTAGAAGTCAGTTTTTCTATGATATGAATATTATCACAAACATAATTCTGCCCATATTGTTCGATAAAGTTGTATTACAATGTGCTTCCACTATTTCACCTTGGCAACTAGATTAGCGGCGCTATAGTTCCTGAATGTATTGCGCTTATGTAAGCTCAGCTGTGCGGCCGTCGCGCAAGTGGTGTAAATATAGCGGATTGCGCGACAAAGCGGGGTCTCCCGGAGGTGCGGCGATGACGTGGCCGGCGTGACTGCGCCGCCCATTCGCCAGGCTCTCTTCATATACGGCTGTGGTTCGTTAGACTTTCGCTATTACGGGGCGCAGAAAACGCCGCCCCCCCCCTCGCTTTTTTTTTTGTTCTCGCTTAACACGAACAATATTATGTTCATACTTCCTTAAATCCAAAACAATATTACTATGTGCCGCAAATTTCGCGCGCTATTTTACTAGGGCGCCCACTGTATTCAATTCGTGCATATTTGTCTTCGCCGGCCCTCGGCGCAGTACACAAGTGGAGGCGCATGTAGAAGGCTGCGCCGCTGGCTCAGCCTTCGTTACAATCGTCGCGGCCAGCTGCAATGGTGTACGCACCGCACAGCGCCTCGTTTACAACCTCTAATCAGATTAGGCGATATGCGGTGCGACGCTTTTGCCAACGAGACAAAAAAAAAATTCACATTTTCAATTTCAAAATAAGCTAACGTTCGAAATATGTGTTACCTCTTGCTGCACAAAATACACTTATTTATTCGCAGTTCCTTATAGGCTGCCCATAGGAGCGTAGTGTAAATGGAGCAATATATTTGTTGACACATGCAGGAATACAGTATATATTATCGCGACATGGCTGGACCGCTCCCAGCATGCAAAGCTTCAACTGTGTAATATTAGTGAAGCTTGGTTCTAACACGCTTATTTTCTAAGGATCTTATTGCTATGCATAATCTAGTGGTTATGGCGCTCGACTGCTGACGCGAAGGTAGCAGGATCGCATCCTGGCCGCGGCGGCTTCATTTTCGATGGAGGCGAAAACGTTTGAGGCCCGTGTACTTAGAATTAGGAGCACGTTAAAGAACCCCAGGTGGTCGAAATTTCCGGAGCGCTCCACTGCGGCGTCCCTCATAACCATATCGTGGTACTTTAAACCCCAGATATTATTATTATAATATTATTAATATTATTATTATTATAGTCCCGCACCATGGCTCCTAGTCGGGATGCATGCTTGCTATGCTCCTGCCCGTTTTTCGGTAAGCAGCAGTTTTTCCGCTGTGAAAGTTGCTCTAAACGTGTTCATGCGAAGTGTGTAACCTGGCCTGATGAAGAGCTGCAACTTCTGAAGTCTGGATCGTGCTCATTTTGCTGCAATTTATGTGATCTGAGCCGTGCTGCTGGTAAGCCTAGCGAAGACAACTCGGCGGCGTGCAGCGATGAGGATTGCAGCTCTCAAACCGGTTCCCTCTCCACGCGGACCTCGAGCTGGGCCCCAGGCTGTATTACTACGTCCGTTCGTTCCTGACCGGAAGGAAAGCGAAGCTGCGATTTGGCGACTTTGTCTCCGACGAAGTGCTCCTGGGCCCACGGGGTACGCCGCAAGGCTCTGTCATTTCGCCCACTCTCTTCAACATCTGCATGGTCGGACTCTCGAGGAAGCTGGCCCAAGTCGAAGGTATCAAACACACTATCTACGCCGATGACATCACGATCTGGTCCACCGGCGGTAGTGAAGGGCAAGTAGAAAGTGCCATGCAAGAGGCCGTAGACGTCACGGAACAGTACCTGCTACCCACCGGACTAAGGTGCTCCCCGACCAAATCCGAGCTGCTGCTTTACAGAAAGGAAAAGGGGGCAGACCCAAGGGCTGGAAGCCGGTCTCCGAAAGTGACATTCACCTGTTCACTCGGAGCGGCGACCCGATACCCAGGGTCGACATGATCAGAGTCCTAGGTATGTTCATCGAATCGCGGGGCGGTAACGGTACTGCGTTGCGCAAGATCATCGCAAAAACCGATAACGCGTTTCGCCTCGTTCGAAGGGTCACGAACAGACGTCGAGGCCTCAAGGAGGACAACCTGCTTCGGCTCATCAACGCCTTTGTGCTGTGTCACTTCACCTACACGGTGGCCATGCACAACTGGCTCAGAGCAGAGCGGGACAAGCTGAATACCCTCATTAGAAAAATCGTCAAGCGAGCACTCGGGCTGCCCGTCAGAACGCACACCGAGGACCTCCTCCGGCTCGGCATACACAACACCATGGAGGAAATTGCCGAGGCTCAGGAACGGGCCCAGCTAACTCGGCTGTCCACCACGCCGGCCGGTAGGCGGATTCTAGAGGAGATCGGACTCGCCCCCACCAAGAACTTGGCTAGCAACACCCAAATCCCCAGAGAAATAAGGGAGAAGCTTGTCGTCGCTCCGCTCCCCGCAATGTCCATCCTGTGCACAACGCAGGTTGTCGCAAGGCAAGAGCTTCAAAGATACTAAAGCAAATGGCCAATGACAAGACTGAAGCAAGCTTCGTGGACGCCGCCGCGCGCACCGAGACGGCAAGGCTTTTGCGGTTTCCATCGTGGACACGCTGGGCAAAGTCATCAACTGTGCCTCAATTCGAACGACGGACCCCGAGGTGGCCGAGCAAGTGGCCATTGCACTCGCCATGCAAGACGGTCGGAGAGACAACGTGTATAGCGATTCGAAAGCGGCCGTCAGGGCATTCCAAAAAGGTCGGGTTGCCCGGCAGGTAGTTGAAATTCTGAAAGGCTGCAAAAACAGTGACAGCTCCACACACTCCATCTTTTGGTTCCCTGCCCACGTCGGGCCGATCGAAGGGGTTCCTCTGAACCTCAACGAGTCTGCCCACGAGGCTGCGCGTGGCTTTACCGACCGCGCTGCCCTCGGATCGGGCGACTTTCCCCCCGGACACAGGGACGCTCCTAGCACGCACAATGAAATTACACAATTCTTTTACTTACAGAGAAGGGTCTTCCCGCCGCCTCATTCCAAGCTAAGCAGGCCGCAGGCAGTCACGCTCAGACTCCTGCAAACTAACTCCTACCCAAATCCGGCGTCCCTTAATAGCATATATCCGGAAATTTACTCGAATAGTTCTTGCGCAGCCTGTGGCGAGGCTGCTACTCTATCTCACATGCTCTGGGAGTGCGGGTCGTTGGGCCCGAAGTTCACCAAGGAAGAGTGGGACGCGCTCCTACGAAGTCCCGTCTATGAGGACCAAATCCTGGCCGTCCAGCGCGCCCGTGATCGGGCCGGCAGGCTAGACCTGTCGGTCCCGTCGTGGGATTAGCCGGGTGCGCGATTATTCGCGTTTTGCTGGACCAAATAAACGTTTATTCACTCACTCACTCACTCTCCACGTGCGCCCCTCCGGGTGGCGATCTCACCAGGCTGCGCCGCCTACTCCTCGACGCGTTGGAGGGAATCTCGTTCCTCAGCGACGAGGTATCCCAACTACGCGAAGAAAATCAGCGCCTCCGTAAGGATCATTCCCGCGGGGTTGAACAACAAGCCCGTGTGGTCGCCTCCCTTCGTGCAGAGGTCCGTTTCCTGCGTGAGGAGCTGACGCGCCGCACAGCCGGAGTGGCAGTGAAGGCACCTGTGATCCCCCCAGCGCATGTGATCGTTGACCGATCAGTGACTTCCGAGCAACATGCCTGCTCTGAACAACCTCTCTCCAAAACTCTTTCATCTTCGAATTCGCCGCCAGCTGACATAGTCACATCCGAGCGTGGCAGTGTGATGCCTGCGACAGCCTCTTCTGCAGCGGTAACTGAGGGTGTTAGAAAGAAGAAACCCGCCTCATTTGGAGCTATGACAACATCGAATATATCTGTAGCTCAACGGCCACAACGGCCACAGCGGCCAAGGGCCATTTTTGTTACGAAGCTGAGTCCGGACACCACTACTGCTGACATCAAAAAACATATTGCTTCATTGGATCTGTCTCCCATTTCCTGCCGGCGACTTCAAACCAAATTTCAGTCCTATTCTTCGTTCTATATCGAAGTTGACGAGGAAACACTACAACGCCTGAATGACCCTTCGATGTGGCCCATCGGATGCCTCTTCAAGCCATTTCGTGGGGAGCTGCGCGATGACATGCTTCATCTCTCTGAGCTAGTGACTGGAATCGAAAGTGCCGTGTAACGTAGACATATTCTACCAAAATGCTCGTGGTCTACGTACCAAGACACGCGAGTTTTTCTCTAATGTTCTTTCCTCTTCTTTTCCTATTATTGCTATTTCTGAAACATGGCTAGGCAGTGAAATTCCCTCATGTGACTTTTTTCCCCCGACCTACACCACCTTCCGCAGTGACCGAGATTTCAGTGAAACCAAACAGAAAGGCGGTGGCGTGCTGATTGCCATTGACAATTCACTGAAATCTGTTAGACGGAAAGACATAGAAACTATCGAAGAATCCATTTGGCTAGAAACCAACCTTGAGCGCAGTGAAAAATTGTTGATTGGATGTTTCTATTTACCGCCCAGCATGTCCCCTGCCTCGTTTCATGATGTAATGTCTTCCATTGACCTTGTGGTATCTTCTCATAGTGGGCACAGAATTACTGCTCTTGGGGATTTCAATGCACCTGGAATTGACTGGAGCACGCTTACCTTTTCTCATTACAATCATTTCACAGAGAAAAAGTGGAGCTTGCTCTTGGACTTTCTGGCGTTTAATTCCCTACTGCAACATAACTCAGTCGTCAATTCCAGTGGCAACGTCTTAGACCTGTGTGTGTCAAACGATCAACCCCTTGAAGTTTCCCGCTCCGACATCTTTCTTCTACGTCCTGACAAATTCCACCCACCACTTAACGTAAGATTATCCGCATCAGCCGAAACAACGAGCTTCAGCAGTTACGTAAACAAATCTGCAAGATTTGCCTTCAAGCGAGGTGATTACACGGGCCTCTATCATCACTTGTCCACCGCTGAGTGGTCACAGGTTACTGACAAACCAAATGTTGATGACAAGGTTGATCGGTTTACGGAGCTTGTACTGAGCAGCATGCGTAATTTTATTCCTCAATATACACCTAAACAACGTAAATATCCCCACTGGTTCTCATCTGAACTTATCAGTGCACTGAAGCACAAAGATCACGCACAGGAAATCTAAATGTTCTCCATCCAGCGAGTGGAAGGAAGAGTTCAGCTTCTTTCGAACTCTCTCTAAACGCCTATATAAACGGGATCATAGTTCGTATATTGAATTCTTAGAAAAAAGCGCTTCTGACAGGCCAGCTGAGTTTTGGAAGTATGTACGTAAACGGTCCAGCAAAAGCGGAGAGTCTTTCAGACTACTGGACTCAAATGGGGCAGAAGTGCATGCCGTCGCTGACTGTTTTGCCACGCATTTCTCATCTGTTTATAAGGCCTCAGACTCTAGCACTGATATCAGACAACAGGCCAAGGCCGTTAGCTCATCCAGTGCTTTGTCGCTGGATGAAAATCTTATCAGCGAATACATTAAGCGCTTAAATCCATCCTTATCATGTGGCCCAGATGGCATCCCCTCCGCCATACTAGAAGCTTATGGTTGTGTATTTCTCCCAGTACTGACTACGATATTTAATAACGGCCTGGACACTTCCACATTTCCTAGCATGTGGAAAACTGCTCGTGTTTTCCCAGTATTTAAGTCGGGCTCTAAAACAGATATTTCTAATTATCGCCCGATTTCTCTACTATGTGCCACATCAAAGATCTTCGAACTGGCTCTTCACAAAATATTGTCTTTTAGTGTGAAAAACTCATTGATTACAAATCAACATGGTTTTCTTGCTGGCCGCTCAACTACCACAAATCTTGCTAGTTTCATGACGCAGATCTCCACACCTATTTCTCAGAGTGGACAGGTTGACGTAATTTACTGTGACCTGAGCAAGGCTTTTGACGTAGTCAGCCACACACTGATTATGGTTAAACTTGCGCACTTTGACGTTGACTTGTCGATTGGGAATCTCTTGCACAGCTATCTGCTCAATAGATCTTGTTATGTTGCCGTAAATGGCCAAACCTCTTCTGTGTATAAAGTGACTAGTGGGGTCCCTCAAGGGTTGGTATTAGGCCCACTCCTATTTTTAGTTTACGTTAATGAAGTTTCTTTTGCCATTCGTAATTCTTCTTTCCTCTTGTATGCCGATGATATCAAGATATTTAAGGAAATTCATTCAGTTAACGACTGTCGCTTGCTGCAGTAAGATTTGTGTTCCTTTGCCGAATGGTGCGACGGCAATAACCTTTCTCTGAATACCTCAACGACAAAATTCATGTCTATAACTCGCAAAACATCTAGCGTGTCATTTCAATACTCTGTCAATTCTGTGCCGTTATGCAAGGTTTATGAAATCAGTAGGGGTGTGCGAATATTCGAAAGTTTCGAATATTCGTCGAATATTACAATCGAAATATTCGTATTCGATTCGAAAATCGTGTATTCGAAAAGTTTCGAATATTCGAAAAATTCGAATATGCGATTCGATTATCATGCATAAAATAACTCGTCTTCCACATTTCTGCTGCGTTCGTATAGCTAAACACGTTACCGAGAGGAGCGATAAACATCGTATAAGCACACGGAGGCACGATATCTGCCTGCGACGAGCGCCCCAATACGTATGATTTATTGCTGGTGCATCTCCGACGTGCAGCGCTGTTGGCGATAATGTAACCGTACATTTTCAATATTATGCGGTCGTAACGTGCCGCACTACCACTCGTTCACTATGCGGGACCACTTCTGAAGAAAGACAGTGACCCACGTGACTGGTGGTGGACTGTAGGCACCTTCAGATACCCCAGTCTGGCAAAGCTTTGCCCCGTGTAACTGCCTACACCAGCCACTTCTGTTCCAAGCGAGCGTGCCTTTTCAGTGGCAGGGGGGGGGTTGTCTCTGTTAGAAGGGAGCGCCTGCTGCCTGATTATGTGGAGCAACTCATATTTCTTCATGATAACATCTAGTCATTACTTTCATTGTGCCGTGATATTTGCTTGTGTTGTGGTGTGCTTTGTGCTAGCCTGGACATTGTGTTCTGGAGATAGCACTGTGTGTTGTGTTGCCAGTCCGGCTGTTAATGTTTTTTTTTTTTTTCAAATAGCTACATGTTAAATAAAATATTGTTACTGTGGAGGCATTTTTCCGTTGATATTCGATATTCGATTCGATATTCGAAGGTGAATATTCGTATTCGATTCGTATTCGAAAAATTTGATATTCGCACACCCCTAGAAATCAGTGATCTTGGTGTTGTTGTTGACAGCGCGTTAAACTTTTCTTCTCACGTTAAGCGTGCTGCTATGCGGGGCTTTCGTTCTCTCGGATGCGTTTGTAGAATATCTCGAGAATTCAGGTCTCCCATGGCCCTACACAAATTGTACACGGCAATATGTCTTCCACAACTTGAGTATGCGTCCGCGATATGGAATGGCATTGCTCAATCCAGCGGTAACACCATTGAACGAGTCCAGAAAAAATTCCTCAGCATATATAACCATCGCTTTGCTAAAAATGACTCTGGATCTCGTTCATATACTGCTGAATCATTATCACTGCCATCACTTCACTGCCGACGAAATCGTTCTGATCTCTTATTTTTTTACAAGCTAGTCCACGGTATCATATCCTGCCCTGTACTTCTCAATTGTGTTAATTTTCGAATTCCGCGTAAGTTAACCAGAGAGAACAGACCGTTTCATGCACCCGCATGCTTCTTCCAACACTCTACCGTTCACAGAATACAAAGTCTTTATAATATTAATTTTCTTGATCTTGACGTTTTTCATAGTCCACAATCATTGTTTTTATCTGAGCTTTGCACTGTTTTGACATAGTATGGCACAATGTACAAAGTATTCCCTTCTCCGTCTTCACGCATAGTTGTATATGTGCAATCTAATTTTTTATTCCCCTTCAATATTTCTCATATTGTCTTATTTTACTCCTCCCCTTTTGTGTTCATTTCTCTTTGTCTACGTGTTTTCGCTCTTTTTTATTTCTGCAGGCTGTCTGTATTGTATTGTTCATTTTTATTGTTTTTTTTTGCGTGCGCCTGCACAAAGACCTCACGGTTGTTCCTGGGCACGTTAAATAAATGATTGATTATTATTATTATTATTATTATTATTATTATTATTATTATTATTATTATTATTATTATTATTATTATTATTATTATTATTATTATTATTATTATTATTATTGCTATGCAGGGCTTTGTCACAGCAAACTTTCGGGTACACCTCTTTAGCACGTACCATCAATATCGAGCATACGGCCTTAGGCTTGCACTCATGGCTGTCAGACACTGAACATTAGATGTCTTAGCAGGCCCATTGCAACAGTTATTTACGAAGCCCTCCGTCGAAGCAAAAAAACTGATCCGCCATGTGAAACTCTGATTTGTGCCAACGGCGAAATTTCGTGCAGTGCTTCTTTCCAGCGTCACAAGACGCGGCCGCTTGGAAATCTTATATCACGCGTATTGTTCCAGCTTCACGAATGCGAGGACCACGTAGCTGGACGAGTTGGCGCCTTTGCACCCGGAGAGCCAGCGCAGATCAAGAGTGTAGTAGAACAGGGCAGTGCTGTTGAAGTGAAGCCCAAACAGGGTCAATCCACCTGCGGGGCTGCGATCGGTAGTCTGCAGTCTGTCGTCGTCTAAGAGTTGCGCGCGGCTCCGCCAAAGTGGTGCAGGGGTAGAATGCCCGCTTCCCATTCTGAAGGCCCGGGTTTGAATCGCAGCTGTAGATGGTGGGTCTTTATTCTTAGTGTCACCTTTTACAGCCGCGTTGCTTTTCCTTTCTTTCCTAAAACTAGCTTCTGTTGCTACGTGTTGCTCCAAATAAGTAATGTAAAATGTAAAATCTCGTTTCGAGTCTCATATTCGCGGATATCTCGGAACCATATTTTAGGGGTTTTTTTAATCCCGGGCGGTGGCGCTGCAAATAACTGCGCTCACTGTCAAATTTCTTCTATATTACTTCACACTTTGCGTTACTTTTTGAACCAACACGTAGCAACTGAAGCTAGTTTTAAGCAACAAAGGAAAACCAATAAAGCTATAAAAGGTGACACTAAGAATAAAAAAATTCGGCAGATCCCACGTACCGTGGGTATCGATTTTATGCGAAGCATGCGCGGGATGGTGACAGTGGCATAATTTTTCATGTTGAGCGGAAGTTTACGGAATGACGCTAGAGCAATGTGGAAGTGGTATAAGGACACTCATATATGCTGAAGAGTCGCATATGTATTATATAACCAGTTGTTTACAGTTGCGTAACGATGCCAACAGCAAGATGGGTGTTACCAACACCAGGCGCTGTAAGCTGATATGTAGTGCTTATATTCTTCAGTACTGGATAGCGCGAATCTGAACAGCACGAAAAAATCACAGCATATCCACGGGGTGAATGATGATGAGTCGGGCGAATCTCCGGAGGGAATCATCGGTAAACCGTGGAACTCTTCCGTGAAATTCGCCCAGTACATCATATAAAGAGTGTGAAACACCGCGGTGATGTTATTATCGAACCAAAGCCGATCACACACGTCACAAAAGTGGCCAAACGAATGAGCGAGAAATTCGCGCTCGAACCGCGCGTCGGCTCCTTGAATGTGAGACCCAGTGATGCTACCGAGGACTTCTGATTTGGAGCAATTTTTGGAGCAGCAAAATTTCTGTTTTGGAGCACTTTGGAGCAGCAAAATTTTCATCTTGGAGCACTTTGGAGCAGTGAATTTTGCATCCTGGAGTGCAATACAGAAGCATATTGCATTAACATTCAAGCACCTGAGTATTATGGGGCTCTTATGAAGGCTAGAAATATTTCGATTCATTGCAAATCTCATGGAAAAAAATCATCCCAGGAGCATAGGCGTGCGCACGGGAGGGGGGGAGGGGCAAAATCAGCCCCGTACATTGACCCTTGCGATAGCAATTATATGGACACTCTCGGCGTATTTTTGCCGTCGCCGTAATTTTCCGTATGAAGTCCAAATTAATAACATCACCACGCGCATTCTAGCCGCGGGTAAAAGCTCGCGAGCGCTGGCGACGAACGCGGCTGAAGCGGAGATTAAACTAGCCGGCCGTCTGTCTCCGCCGCACGGACAGCGCATGAGATAACATCTTCCCGCGTGCGGGCCTGCCGTCGATTGCTCATCAAACAGAGAGGAAACGCCCCGCCAGTTTTTCGTAAGGAGCATGAAGGGACGCCAGGGGAGCTGAAGGGGGGGGGGCGCATCGTTCGAAGGGCGCAGTCGCTTGCGCGCGCGCTATCTCGAGGCATCAGGAGACGGCTCGTAAACTTGCTGTGCTCTCAACGCTTACTTCGCGTTTAGAGAACTCAGAGCAAGAAAACGCTTCGGTTCCTGGAGGGACCATATTCCCTTAAACCAGCGTTTTGTTGAGTTACGCGAGATCGGATCCAAAAGAGTTAGCTGCTAGTCTTACTTCGTTTCACAATACAGTTTTTTTGGTATCGCATTCATTGCTTCGCTCTTAAGCGAAACTGAGTTTTTTTAACCGTTAGCTATTGACCCCCGAAAGCGAGGGGCGGACGTGTAACATGGCGTAGCCGCTTCACTGTGGGCCGTCAGCGACGGGCCCGCTACTGAGAGCTGCGCATTTGCCGCTGCTCCGACCAGGAGATATGATTTTACTAATGAGATGACATTTTAAAAAAAGCAAGCAAAACATTCGAATTGGAACCCTAGCACGTGAGCTCGAAACGGCAGGGCCTTTTAGGGGGTACTTACCGCAGAGTGATTAGAAACTCGGACGTGCTGGCGGAAGGAATTACGAAAAAGCTGTTCTGGATGAAGATCCATGGATAAAGTATATCTGAGGAAAAGTGTCAACGCGTTTCCACCGTTCGCGTGCTCCCATAAACGCGAAGCAAAGGAAAATTCGATATTGTCCCATATATCTACTGCGAGCGATCCCAGATTTCATTCCGCGATGTCCGGAAACAGAAGCGACAGACATTAGCGAGTTTTAGTATAGCGGGAAACGCTTACGTTAGCGTTAGCGTGCGCCTCAACGCTAACGCTAAAACGGAACGCGCTGCGTGTCAACTGGTGGTCTTTTAGTACAGCGGAAGACATTCCCGCTAACGCTAACGCGAGCACATACGGCACATACGGCGCCATCTAGACATAAAAACACTAAATGCACTGTAGAATCCACAAAAACGCCACCAAGTCGAGCTGATCCAAAGTCACCACTGTTGCGTCTCCATGTCGCGTTTGCAGAAGTGTTGAGTTCTGACACATTGGTTTCTGTCGACATGCCGCGTTCGAGAATTCTTCAAGACCCCTACTACCTGGCCTTTTTAAGCTGGGACGCATCACGCGTCACATTCATGCACTGCCGCGAAAGGCATGAAGGCAAGCGACGCCGGACATTTATCTGCTTGACTTGTGGCCGTATCTTGGAAAGAGGCGACTAAAGACAGCGTCGCCATCTCTGCGCTGCTACAGAAAACATGAGCGAACCTTGCAAACAAATCTTGCTAAGCCTTCTGAAGCGCAAATCCACTTTGTATCTCAAAAACGGAGCTATTTTATCGGCGGTACACGGTTGGCGAAGCCTCATTACTCAAATCTAAATCAAATACGAACATTATTAGGGAATGAATAAGTTTAATAATGCACGACGACGCCTAGAAAGATTCGAAGTGGACGACTCTCGCTTAACAGGCACCGCCATCTTGCCCTACGTACGGGATCTCTTGCGTGCGTTAGCGTTGAACGCTATATTCCAGAAATAGCGTTCGTACGTAAGAGCTCGGGCTACGTTTACGTTCTGCTCATGCGCAGTTAGGAGCACGCAACGCTAACGCTAACGCTAAATCCTTGCGTTCGCTGTTATCCGCTATACTAAAACTCGCTATTTTAGCGGCACTCATGTAGTTATTACTGAACATTGCTTTCCTTACGTGCCGTGCGACGCTTGAATCGAGCTATCAGCAGCGTTTCTGGAACAGACGACGACCGCCGATGAATCGCGTCGCACTTTCTCGCTACCGATAGGCCTAGACGTCACGAGCCTCTGCGGAGAGCGCGTTTTGCTGTCGAGCCGACTTGCAGAACAGAAGCTACTCTGCACCGTGCATGGCATCGTGGCTTACTCGGAACGCACGCGCGAGCGCTATTTATTCAGCTGATTAATTCTTGGTCCATGATTGCGACTTTATTGGCAGCCCCAAGATCGAGCTGCACATGTTCTGACGCGCCGGCGGTGCGATTGCCGGTGATAGACGCCCCCAAACCCGAGACTTTGGCGCAGTTTGGCGCAAATTTCGTCGATATTATCAGGATGGCGCAGTAAATACAATTTGGCGCACTTTGGCGCAGTTGGCGCAGGAGTGGAATCACTGGAGACCGCTGGCGCCGCTTCAAGGTCTCCCAGGCGCCGCGCTCGCTTCGCCACCACTTCTCGGGCTCGCCTTTCGGGGTCCGCTGCTCGGAGTGCGCGTTGCGCCGCGGCGTCATTGGCGCGCACCGTCGCGGGATCCGCCAGGCGCCGCGCTCGCTTCGCCGCCGCTTCTCGGGCTCGCCTTTCGGGGTCCGCTGCTCGGAGTGCACGTTGCGCCGCGGCGTCATTGGCGCGCACCGTCGCGGGATCCGCCAGGCGCCGCGCTCGCTTCGCCGCCACTTCTCGGGCTCGCCTTTCGGGGTCCGCTGCCCGGAGTGCACGTTGCGCCGCGGCGTCATTGGCGCGCACCGTCGCGGGATCCGCCAGGCGCCGCGCTCGCTTCGCCGCCGCTTCTCGGGCTCGCCTTTCGGAGTCCGCTGCTCGGAGTGCACGTTGCGCCGCGGCGTCATTGGCGCGCACAATCGCGGGATCCGCCAGGCGCCGCGCTCGCTTCGCCGCCACTTCTCGGGCTCGCCTTTCGGGGTCCGCTGCTCGGAGTGCACGTTGCGCCGCGGCGTCATTGGCGCGCACCGTCGCGGGATCCGCCAGGCGCCGCGCTCGCTTCGCCGCCGCTTCTCGGGCTCGCCTTTCGGGGTCCGCTGCTCGGAGTGCACGTTGCGCCGCGGCGTCATTGGCGCGCACAATCGCGGGATCCGCCAGGCGCCGCGCTCACTTCGCCGCCGCTTCTCTGGCTCGCCTTTCGGGGTCCGCTGCTCGGAGTGCACGTTGCGCCACGGCGTCATAGGCGCGCACCGTCGCGGGACGCCGCGCTCGCTTCGCCGCCGCTTCTCGGGCTTGCACCGCGGGATCCTGGCGACGAGCACGAGCCGCCGCTCCGCTTCGTCCATGCCCCACCAACGATCCAACACGTACGGCGACGATCCAGGAGACAGAGACACTGTCACGTGACACTGTCACGACAGTGTCACGTGTCGTGAGAAGTGATGGTAATGCGCATGTGTGAGAAGCCTTGTGCGGCAATGTGATTTCCAATAAAGCACAGTTGAAAGTCCAGCGTTCGTCCGTGTGTAACGCGTTCTTCTTGTGTGCGTGTTTTCAGTGTTTTCGCTGGTACCCCTTTGTCAAGTCATAATGCACCAACTGGCCCAACAGCTAGCGCTAATGCATCTAGAATATCATCACTCGACTGCAGTTTGTATGTACTTTTATGAGACAGCGCCATCTATTATACTGTTCGGGAGATACTGCCGGTTACGCCTGACGCCGGACAAGGTTAGACTAAGAGGAGCTTCGCCCCTAAAAAGAAACACGAATGCACAGGACAGGCGTTACTCGCAACTAAGCTTCATTCAGGAAAGTTCCACTGGATATACACACAGCCGAGTGGCACGCGCAGGCGCACTGCACCTACGTTACAGTCACAGATGCAGCTATGACAGTTGCGTTACGGTTGTTATGCTTATACTTGTCCGTTATGACAGAGAATGCACGGGCGTTTCACGAACCCGTGTGTATGTGTAGAAGGGGTCCTTGACAGTTCCTGAACAAGGTCATCATCACCGTGATCAGTGAGCACCAGCAGCTAAGCCGGAGTTGTTTATCGGATCCGTTCGTGATCGCGGTTACGAGGAGTCTAAGTGTAGTGAAGTGCAAGGACAAGCCAACTACCTTGTCGTTGTACCTTCAGCACTGCGACAAGTCGACCAGAAGTTTTGCCGGCCATCAGTGAAGAGCCGAAGGCTGACCACGTTGGTTTTCCCCGCACGCTTTCGAGAATACAAGAAAAGTACTACTGGCCACGCTTTGCCGCCAAAGCCGCTCGTTATGTGAGGACATGCCGGCACTCTCAGGATAGCACTGCAGCGATGTGGTGTTTCTGCCGGGGTTTTTCTAGAAATTCTTTCCATGTATTTAAAATCGACGCTGGTAGGTTTGAAGGAAGGCGTTTATGTGCAGAAATCAGGGGTATGTACTCGTTAAAAGGTTGCTCCGGTTCTTAGTGATTTATACCTTATACCTTATCATTAAGGTTTTCGTTATGTGGACGATTACTTGATTTTTTGTAGTGGTGAGGGCTTTGAAAAACGCGTTAACCTAAGTCAGCGAAAAATTTGAATTAAATGGAGGAGGGTTGAACTTTAATAAAGAGGTGCCTCAGAATAATGGAATACAATTTCTAGACATTTCCTTAATGTTTCAGAAGAACCACGTTTGCTGGCAGTATTCTCCTAGGTCTTCGAAACCACTGTTAAATTTTTGTCGAAGCACTCGAAGGTTGTAAAACACGGTATCGCCATGTCTTGCCTTAAGTCAGCCCTCACGAAGTCGTGTGAGCACAAAATGAGTGAAAGCTTTAACGCACAGGTTACGTGCCATTTAGATGTAGGTTATCCTCGTGATGCAGTGGCCACTGTCGCTGAATGTTTAAAGAAGTACATTATGTTAAGTCCGAACATGGTTGCAGAAAGCGAAAGGAAGAAACGTGTCGTAGGTATACCGTACATTCATTGCGTATCTCACAGGCTAAAGAAAGTAGGAAGTAGATACAGCGTTAATGTTGTTTTCACGGCTGTCAATAAGCTAGTTAAGATTTGTGCCGCTGTGCAGAGCCAGAATGAGCGAGTAAAAGACAATAAGCTGACGAATTCGTTATATATATATATATATATATATATATATATATATATATATAGATAGATAGATCATCATCATCAGCCTGTCTACGCCCACTGCAGGGCAAAGGCCTCTCCCATGTTCCGCCAATCAACCCGGTCCTGTGCTTTCTGCTGCCACGTAATACCTGCAAACTTCTTAATCTCATCTACCCACCTAATTTTCTGTCTCCCCCTCACGCGTTTGCCATCTCTTGGAATCCAGTCAGTTACCCTTAATGACCACCGGTTATCCTGCCGACGTGCTACGTGCCTGGCCCATATCCATTTCTTCTTCTTGATTTCAACTATGATGTCCTTAACCCCCGTTTGTTCCCTGACCCACTCTGCTCTCTTCCTGTCTCTTAAGGTTACACCTATCATTTTCCTTTCCATCGCTCGCTGCGTCGTCCCTCAATTTAAGTTGAACCCTCTTTGTAAGTCTCCAGGTTTCTGCTCCGTAGGTAAGTACCGGTAAGATGCAGCTGTTATATACCTTCCTCTTGAGGGATAGTGGTAGATTACCATTCATGATTTGATAATGCTTGCCGAATGAGCCCCAACCCATCCTTATTCTTCTAGTTATTTCACTCTCATGGTTCGGCTCCGCGGTTACTACCTGTCCTAAGTAGACGTACTCCTTTACAACTTCCAGTGTCTCTCCACCTATCGCAAAGCGCTCTTCTCTGCCAAGATTGTTCCACATTACTTTAGTTTTATGCATATTAATTTTCAGACCTACTCTTCTACTTTCCGTATCCAGTTCAGTAATCATGAGCTGCAATTCGTCTCCCGCGTTACTCATCAATGCAATGTCATCAGCGGAATCAAGGCATCGACGAAGCCTATTTAAACATAATGGAAGAAATCTACAGCGGATCCACAGCCACTATAGTCCTCCATAAAGAAAGCGACAGAATCCCAATAAAGAAGGGCGTACGGCAGGGAGACACGATCTCTCCAATGTTATTCACCGCGTGTTTACAGGAGGTTTTCAGGGCCCTAGATTGGGAAGAGTTAGGGATAAGAGTTAATGGAGAGTATCTCAGTAACCTATATATATATATATATATATATATATATATATATATATATATATATATATATATATATATATATATATATATATATATATAATATATATATATATATATATATAATATATATATATATATATATATATATAAACAATGAAGTGCTAACAAAGGACCCGGAAGTAAAAGTTCAAAAAATCAAGCACGTAGGAAAAATTCTTCTGTAAAGGACTGACGTTTCGGCCGCGGGACCGGCCTTCGTCGGAGTGATGCGAACATGCGACGGTACCGCACTATATAATGCGCAGTAACGTATCATAGCGCTGTTAATGGCTGACAAGCGGTTGTTAAAAGCACGGGGGGAAACAGTGCGCGTGATAGGACAAGAAACACGAGAATAAACGCGTGCGCACTTGCGCCAAGACAAAACGAATAAAAGAGTAAAAAATGATTAACACTGAGTAAAAATGATGAAGCCACATAACGTGTGTGTCACCGGTACAAACATCAATAGCACGTCATAGGTACAACTGCGAGCAAGTTATCGATAAACATAAACGCGGGTGTAACATCTTGTCATGATCCGACAAAGCTCAAACAGGGAACTAATCTATCTGCGTGAAAGCATAGCGGCAATAATAGCGGGGGTAGTCAAGAGTGTTTAGGAAACTAAATGGGTAAAAATGAAAGTTTGCCGGCGCTTTCACTCATACCACAAGTGGCCGGTTTAAACTTATAGATTAAATACGATTCTCGAACCTCTCTTTCGTGGTGGGAACGGAAACCAGGTTGAAGGATTGTAGCTGTAATATTATCAAATGAGTGGCCCTGAATGTGCACGTGTTTTGAGAGCGGAAGGTTAGGAATGGTGGCAGCATGACACGTGTGGTTGTTGAACCGATATCTGAAGGGCGTTTCGGTTTGTCCAATGTACTGTAATTTGCAGACGGAACATTCGAGCAAATAGATGCAATTGTAAGTGTCACACGTAGAATTTCCTTTAATTTTATAGAAGAAATCAGAAGCAGTGCTTTTAGCAATGTGTGACGTCGTCATATGCGCGCAAACCTTGCATCGTGGTTTTTTGCAAGGTCGACAACCGAAATTATCGGGAACCCTTGTTTTAGATGAAGTTAGGATGTCATGCAGATTGCGAGACCGTCTGAAGACTACTCGAGGTGGCAATGGAAAGATTACTTTAAGATGAGCACTCTGCGCTAGTATGTTGAAATGTTTTTTGAGATTTGAGGAAACGTTTGGCACCGATGCTGAGTGTGTTAGAACTAGATTACTTTGTGCCTGAACGGATGGTTGCTTTTTAGCGCTAAACAAATCCTTGCGATTCAGTGCATCGGCTCTTTTGACGGCATCCTCAACAATGCGGGGTGGGTATTGCTGCTGGATCAAAGATTCGCGGAGTTGTACGCAGTTTGCATAAAAGTCTGACTGCTCAGAGCAAATTCTCTTAAAGCGGAGCGCCTGACTGTACGGTATACAGGTTTTCCAATGTTTTACATGCGAACTTTTAAAGTGAAGATAACGGTGCCTGTCTGTAGGTTTCCTGTAAAGCCTAGTGGTTAGTTTGTTGTCAGAGATGCTAACTGTGACGTCCAGAAAGTTAGCGGTAGAACGAGAGTATTCATGCGAAAACGAAATAGATTGGTGAACAGTGTTGAAATCAGCTATAAAGATAAAAGTTCATTTTCACCATGGGGCCAGATCAAAAAAATGTCATCTATAAATCGCTTATAATAAAGAGGCTTTAACGCGCGATTTCTTAAAAAGTCATTTTCCAGAACAGACATGAAAAGGCTAGCGTAATTAGGTCCAATGCGAGTGCCCATTGATGTTCCACTTACTTGAAGGTAGTGGGAGCCATCAAATTCAAAATTATTAAGCTGCAAGAATAATTTCAATAAGGTAGCTAATGTATCACTTCCAATGGGCTTTTCATCAGACAGTTCTTCGTACGCTTGAATTACTGCCTTGATGCCATCGCTATGGGGTATATTGGTATACAGTGAAACCACATCTAATGTCACGAGCACGGAATTATCTGGTATCACGAGTTCATCAATATCCAACAAAAAATGATTTGTGTCTTTGAGATAGGACGAGAATTTATATGGAAGGCTACTGATTATTACATCAACGTAGCGGGAAAGTTGCTCCGTAACAGTGCCAATGCCCGAAACAATGGGGCGTCCACGACAGTTTTCTTTATGTATTTTGGGCAGCAAGTAGAACCTGCCAGGGACGGGACTGAGCGGGACGAGGGAGCGTACTGCCTTGTCGCCTAATTGATTATCTTTTACGAGATCGTTGACGGTATCTTGGACAACTGCTTTAAACTCTTCAGTGGGATCATAGTCTAAGTGCTTATAAAAAATCGGATTGTTAAGCTGTCTATGGGCTTCGCTTATATAATCCGCTTTATTCATAATAACAACGGCACCACCTTTGTCGACTGGCTTTATCACGATATCACTGCGTTTAGCCAGTGATGAAATAGCTTTCCTTTCCTCAAATGAAATGTTTGATTTAAATGGTTTTTGCTTTTCGTAGGCTTTAAGCACGTCGCGTTGGACTGCTTCAATATACATGTCTAGATAGTTATCACGTTGGGCCGGAGGGGTCCGACGGTTGTTGGTAAACACAACTGGCTGCATGTCGCTAGTGGACGGACGGTCATGGAAATATTCTCGTAGGCGCATGTTGCGTGAAAAATTCTCTAAATCCTTAGCCAATTGAAAATCGTCATATCCACCAGTTGCAGGACAAAAAGTGAGGCCCCGTGACAAGACGCGGAGTTCGTCCCTGTTTAGACTTACATGCGAAAGGTTCACTACGTTGGTGGACGGCGGCTGGCAAACTTTCATTTTTACCCATTTAGTTTCCTAAACACTCTTGACTACCCCCGCTATTATTGCCGCTATGCTTTCACGCAGATAGATTAGTTCCCTGTTTGAGCTTTGTCGGATCATGACAAGATGTTACACCCGCGTTTATGTTTATCGATAACTTGCTCGCAGTTGTACCTATGACGTGCTATTGAGGTTTGTGCCGGTGACACACACGTTATGTGGCTTCATCATTTTTACTCAGTGTTAATCATTTTTTACTCTTTTATTCGTTTTGTCTTGGCGCAAGTGCGCACGCGTTTATTCTCGTGTTTCTTGTCCTATCACGCGCACTGTTTCCCCACGTGCTTTTAACAACCGCTTGTCAGCCATTAACAGCGCTATGATACGTTACTGCGCATTATATAGTGCGGTACCGTCGCATGTTCGCATCACTCCGACGAAGGCCGGTCCCGCGGCCGAAACGTCAGTCCTTTACAGAAGAATTTTTCCTACGTGCTTGATTTTTTTGAACTATATATATATATATATATATATTATATATATATATATATATATATATATCTATATATATATATATATATAATATATAATATATATATATATATATATATATATATATATATATATATATATATATATACATATATATAAAACTGTGAAGAAATCGGGCAGTCGGAACTACATTACCGCATCGCGATGTGCTCATGACGTGAGCAACATAAAAAGAGTGCCAGTGCGGACAACTGAGCACCACCGGATGTCGACATTCTGCTAAAACAAACACAAATGACGGTGAACAATTATGGACAGCCCCGTCGACAAAAAAAAACGCATCGCCCGAAACATGAGCTTTAAGCAACACGCGAATCTTCGCTTGGAATGAACGCATAAAGTGAGTCGTGAAACACAACAGCGGAAGAGCAGCCGAGAGCTCAGGAAGCGGGCAACCCAAATGTTCGAGAACATAAAGTTAAAACAATATCCACCAGGACGCCGTCAGACGGGCTCTGTGGAAGACGAGTTGGAGACAAGCTAAGAGGCAGAAAAAATAGCAGGTATCACGAAACTGTGCATAGATAAGAAATAGACGCACAGCCGACAAGCCCCAGCAAAATGAACCGGGCAAGGATAGATCGGGCATCGATCGCCCAGGCATTCAGACAGAAAGAAGCTAGCAAAAGTTCTTGTGCGACGGCTTACGTGAGCAAGCAAAAATCGCGAGAAAAAAAAGAAACGAGCCAGACAGACCGAAGATAATAGCACAGCACGAGAACGAAGCAAAGCGCGCAAAAGTCCAGCGCAAATACAAAGTCCGCTGAAAAAGAAAGCGAGAGGAAAACGCTGGAGACCAATTTTGCGCCATTGGACATCAGAAAGAAAGCAGACAACTGCCGAAGCAGAATAGTCTTGCCCAGAAAAACGCAACAAAACAAAAGAGGAAAACGAGGCGAAAAGAAGCGCAGAATGAGGCGGCTTCAGAGGGGAAAACGAGAGAAAAGAGTCCGGGCTGCCATATAAATTTAGATTAGATTTTTCTCTCTCCCAAGCTTTTATGGCCTCCATGGAAAACAACACACAGCTTTCAGGTTTCAGAAAGTCACAAAGAATATGACACAGCCGATATTTTAAAGAATCCCAGAAGGAAAGGCTGTGTTGGCAAAAAGCGAAGCAGCGAGTGGGATCTTTGTCGCTTTTTTCTTTTCTTGCGAAGCCTGAAAGATAAAGAAAAAATTAGGCAATGAAAAATGACTTGCTTGGCGAGCTTGCTTTCCTTGCCAGTGAATTTTCGCGCAGGATAAACGCAGCCTACGCTTTCGCCTGACTTGTTGTCAGCGTGGACTACATCTGAAAAATTGCAATCAATATGCGCAGTGCATGACAGTTTTCTCAAATAACGTCTTGAATTCGGCTGGTTGGTACATACTGCATTTTGAACGAAGAAACAGCGCTAGAACACGACGAAGACGAGAGGACACAAATACCACTTTCTGATCTCCGATAATCATAACAAAGAAGACGATTCACAACGTGTTGCAAATATTTATGACGGATTTCTTTCTGAAATGAAGCAGCTAAACTTGACAATTGAATTGCCCACTAACAATAGTTTCAAATTTCTAGACATGCAAATAGATTTCAGCCATGACCATGTGTGCTGGCGGTACGAAACCCGTTCGCTAAAAGGTATACTTCCTTACACGTCTTCACATTCTAAATTAGTAAAACGTGGCGTCGCAAAATCTTGTTTGTTGGCAGCGCTTTCATGGTCTTGCTACCGCCCAGTGAACGCCAGTTTTCAAGTGCAATTGCAGAGGCTACCTAAAGCAAGTTTTCCTTTGACCTCGCTTTCTAAGGTTCCTGAGCAAATGATGGCAACATTAATATTAGGGGTGTGCGAATATCAAATTTTTCGAATACGAATCGAATACGAATATCCCCCTTCTAATATGGAATCGAATATCGAATATCAAAGGAAAAATGCCTCCACAGTAACAATATTTTATTTAACATGTAGCTATATGAAAAAAAACATTAACAGCCTGACTGGCAACAAAACATAGAGTGCTATCTCCAGAACACAATGTCCAGGCTAGCACAATGCACATCACAACGCAATGAAAGTAATGACCAGATGTTATCATGAAGAAATATGAGTAGCTCCACATGATCAGGCAGCAGGCGCTCCCTTCTGACAGAGACAACCCCCCCCCCCCTGCCAATGAAAAGGCACGCTCGCTTGGAACACAAGTGGCTGGTATAGGGAAGTACATGGGGCAATGCTTTGCCAGACTGGGGTATTTGAAGGTGCCTACAGTCCGCCACCAGTCACATGGGTCACTGTCTTTCTTCAGAAGTGGTCCCGCATAGTGAACGAGTGGTAGTGCGGCACGTTACGGCCACATAATATTGAAAATGTACGGTTACATGATCGCCAACAGCGCTGCACGTCGGAGATGCACCAGCAATAAATCATACGTATTGGGGCGCTCGTCGCAGGCAGATATCATGGCTTCGTGTACTTACGATGTGTATCGCTCCTCTCGGCAACGTTTTTAGCTATACGAACGCAGCAGAAATGTGGACAACGAGTAATTTTATGCATAATAATCGAATCGCATATTCGAATTTATCGAATATTCGAAGTTATCGAATATTCGAAACTTATCGAATACACGATTTTCGAATCGAATACGAATATTTCGAATGTAATATTCGACGAATATTCCAAACTTTCGAATATTCGCACACCCCTATTTAATGTCACCAAGAAGCCAAAAGAAAAGAGGACCCTCATAGAAGTAGTCTGGTGATGCCATACGTTCATGAAGTGTCACACAACCTAAATTAAGTGGCACAAAAATCTGGAGTTAAGATAGCCTTCGGCGCCCGTCATAAGCTATGCAGCCCCTGCAAGAGGATTAATGGTGAACAAGTAAGAGTTCTTTGCAAAAAAAATTGCAGTGGCTTAGCTCGGCTATGCCAGGATATACGTAGCGTTAGGAAAGGTTCAGCTGATTATTCTGAGCTTTCCAGATGTCCGCAGCACGTTTAGCGTTCCTCTGTTCATTCTTCTTAGGCTGAAGCGCTAATTGCCAGGCAACCACTTCGGGATCCGATGACATAAGCTTCTCGGCTCTTCTGCGCCGTTGAGCAGCATTTGCGCTCTCCTTCTCCATGGCGTTACCCACCTGCAAACGCCAGTCAGAGGCGCTATCATGCTGCACCAGCGCACTGTCAGACGGCGACTGCACAGCGAAGGCGAATACACCATCTCCCGCTAAAGGGGACCATGAGTAGATGCGAAGCCGGAGCACTTGCACGATTAGGGAGGCGTTACAAAGTACACAGGACACAGTGTTGCCTTTCAGGTTGTTCAGCCCACATGCTAGCTTTAAGGGGCCTACAATAAAAAATTACACCATCTCCCGCTAAAGGGGACCATGAGGCGATGCGAAGCCGGAGCACTTGCACGATCGCGTTCCGTTGGCGTTCGTTGGGCATGCTACCGACCTGGCGTCGTGGAACGCGAAGAGCGACGCTACGCGCGTCGTATCTTCCATATAGCCTGACCGTTAATTCTCACAGGCCGAGCGGGGAACGCGGTCGACAGGCGGGCGAGAGGGGGCAGCGTAGGAGAGGAGAGAGAAGAGGAGGGGACGCGCATGCGCTCGAGCTCATCGCGGCGTTGCGCAGGAGAGAATTTCGGCATGTCTAGCCCGCGTTTCAAAGGAAGAGTGGAAAGGGGGAGGGGAGAGGCGAAGCGGAGAGGGGAAGGGAGAAGGTGAGTGGAGATGGGAAATGGGAGAGGGTAGACGACAGGGGGGAATGGTGAGGGGAGTGGAGAGGAGGTCTGTGGAGAGGGTATGCGCATGCGCAGTAAGGGTGGTCACGCTGCACACCACCACCGGATTGAGCTCCGCCTTAAGATACTTCGCATCTAATAGCTGCGCGCCGCCATGGCTACGACGTCACCCCTCTCGAGTGCGCAGAGCAGCAGCGGCGAGTCGCGCGCGCATGCGCAGCACGGCTCATGATGACCCCCGCGAAACCTGCTCTGGCTAGGCAAGTGTAGCTAACGCTACAAAAAGCACGCGCAACAATTCGTTGAATGCCGAGGGCAGGTTGTTTATAAGATCCCCCTCGCTTGCGGACGGTGATACATCGGCGAAACCGGCCGATGTATCAATGAGAGGTTACGTGAACATGCGTACTCGCTAAAAGGGTCCGTGAGCAGTCATCTGGTAGATCCCTGTAGGAAATGTGATAGCGAACCAGTTTTTAAAGATTGTGACCCAGTCGAAAAATCCACCAGGCCGTGTCTGGCGTATTTTTCCCGTTTCCACCAGAGCGGGAATTCAGACACGGTGTTCTGGCGGTGGTCCGGGTCTGGTGTTACGACGGTTTGG